>NC_045786.1:116779209-117081157 GCF_009873245.2 Balaenoptera musculus
GTGGAGTTTTAATCCGCTGCTTCTGAGGCTGCTGGGAGAGATTTCCCCTTCTCTTCCCTGTTCGCACAGCTCCTGGGGTTCAGCTTTGGATTTGGACCCGCCTCTGCGTGTATGTCGCCTGAGGGCATCTTTTCCCCGCCCAGACAGGATGGGGTTAAAGGAGCAGCTGCTTCGGGGGCTCTGGCTCCCCCAGGCCGCGGGGAGGGAGGGGTACAGAGGAGGCGGGGCGAGCCTGCGGCGGCCGAGGCCGGCATGACGTCGCACCAGCCTGAGGCGCGCAGTGCGTTCTCCCGGGGAAGTTGTCCCCGGATCACGGGACCCCGGCAGTGGTGGGCTGCACAGGCTCCCGGGAGGGGCGGTGTGGAGAGTGACCTGTGCCCGCACACAGGCTTTTTGGAGGCGGCAGCAGCAGCCCCAGCGTCTCACGCCCGTCTCTGTGGTCCGTGCTGATCGCCGCGGCTCGCGCCCGTCTCTGAAGTTCATTTAGGCGGCGCTCTGAATCCCCTCTCCTCACGCACCAGGAAACAAAGAGGGAAGAAAAAGTCTCTTACCTCTTCGGCAGCTGCAGACTTTTTCCTGGGCTCCCTCCCAGCTAGCTGTGGTGCACTAACCCCTTCAGGCTGTGTTCACGCCGCCAACCCCAGTCCTCTCCCTGCGATCCGACCTCAGAAGCCCGAGCCTCAGCTTCCAGCCCCGCCCGCCCCGGCGGGGGAGCAGACAAGCCTCTTGGGCTGGTGAGTGCTGGTCGGCACCACTCCTCCATGCGGGAACCTCTCCGCTTTGCCCTCGCACCCCTGTGGCTGCGCTCTCCTCCGTGGCTCCAAAGCTTCCCCCCTCTGCCACCCGCAGTCTCCGCCCATGAAGGGGCTTCCTAGTGCGTGGAAATCTTTCCTCCTTCACAGCTCCCTCCCACTGGTGCAGGTGCCGTCCCTATTCTTTTGTCTCTGTTATTTCTTTTTTCTTTTGCCCTACCCAAGTACGGGGGGAGTTTCTTGCCTTTTTGGAGGTCGGACGTTTTCTGCCAGCGTTCAGTGGGTGTTCTGTAGGAGCAGTTCCACGTGTAGATGTATTTCTACTGTATCTGTGGGAAGGAAGGTGATCTCCGCGTCTTACTCTTCCGCCATCTTCTCTCCTTCTCGTCCAAAAGTAGTCCTTTTTGAATTTTGTTGTTGTTGTTTTTCCCTTGAGCCAAGCAGGGGATTTTTTTTTCCAGAGTTAAGCAATCCACGATAGCGATTCAGCAAAACAAGCAGACCTGAGGTCCTTCCCCTTTTCTGTGCAGCCGTCTTTAGCAAGGTGGATGCTCCACTTCCAAAACTGAGTCTGCGCTTCAGGCAAGGAAAGGAGAAGGATAAACGGCAAAAACTTCCGCCATTTGAGGCACTCTGAGTAAGAGTCTATTTGAGTCTTACAGGATTTTCCCAGATGTTTCATCCAGTAACTTCTGCTTACATCCTGCTGGTCAGAATTGTCTCACATGGGCACTGCGGGCTGCAGGAGATGCCGAGAAATGTAGATTTTTAGCCGGGCACATCGTTGCCCTCAAACAAAATCCAGTGGTGTCTGCCAAATGCCCATATACAAAATGCGTAACTCCTTTAAGGATATCCTTTCACCAGAAAAGTCCACCAGGCCCCCCGGGAGGAAAATGAGGTGGAATCCAGGTGATAAGGTCTAACCTTCTCTTTTGTGCTTCGTCTAGTTTCACTTGCCCACAGGGGACCTCGTGCAGAGGCCTTGGACCTAACACGTCAGATTAGGGTTCCCAGGACAGAACCGCTGCGTCGGACACCTCAGCTTGGCGAGCAGAGCGCAAAAGCCTTCAGTGGATCTTGCATGCAGCAATTTTTTAAATAATTAATTAATTTATTTATTTATTTAATTTTGGCTGTGTTGGGTCTTCGTTTCTGTGCGAGGGCTTTCTCTAGTTGCGGTGAGTGGGGGCCACTCTTCATCGCGGTGTGCGGGCCTCTCACTGTCACGGCCTCTCTTGTTGTGGAGCACAAGCTCCAGACGCGCAGGCTCAGTAGTTGTGGCTCACGGGCCTAGTTGCTCCGCGGCATGTGGGGTCCTCCCAGACCAGGGCTCGAACCCGTGTCCCCTGCATTGGCAGGCAGATTCTCAACCACTGCGCCACCAGGGAAGCCCAGCAATTTTTACTGTGGTGGTGTAGTGGTGATTTTTAATTTCTCTTATTTTTTTCTACATTTATTAATTGGATTGTTCTGAAGGAATATTTGTCCCTTGTTATGTTTATTTATTCAATCATTTGTGTCAATTTGGACTCATGGCTACTCATTTTATTCTTTGGCTTAGAATTTATTACTATCATTATTTATATTTTTGCTCAAATTGTTCCAGCTTTGACCATTGTGAGCTTTCACGTCAATTCCCATGCCCCTTTAACATTTCCCCACATTTTTTCTCTTTCCTTTAAGCATTTACCTATGTTTAAGTATCACAAGATACTCCAGGTCCTTTTTGTATTTTTCCCTGCCCCAGCAGTGGAATCAACCACTTCTTCAAGGAGCCCTATATTAAAGGCATGTTTTTATCTGTGTAACTATCATAATTTGATGCCACTCAAGAAGCATGTATTTTTATCAATCGTCACTTATCTTGAACTTGACCATTTTATTTTCTGCATTGAAAAGATGCTGGATTTGCTCTATTCTTATAGTAAACTTATGGATTGTTAAATGACTGCCTGCCTCCTTAGATATCTAATAGTTTATACTCTATTACTCTTCTCCTTTTTGCAATTATTTTTGTTTCTCCATCCTTGAATTATTATATAGAATTGATTTCATTCATTCAATGAGTGCCAATATTCTAAGCACTGGAGATGACAGGAATACGTGCCACAGAAAGGTCTTTGCTCCCATAGAATTTCCATTAAAGTAAATGGCTTTCTTAAAAACCAAAACCAAAACTCTTTTTCTGGAAAGTGCATATATGATCACATTGTATAAGCTGTTCTGAAAGTACCAGAATTTGCATATCATGAAAGCACCTGAAATAGACCGTTGGAAAAAATATGATTGTTTACATCTTAAAAACAAGGCTGATGGAGAGGGTGTGGAGAAAAGGGAACCCTCTTGCACTGTTGGTGGGAATGTAAATTGGTACAGCCACTATGGAGAACAGTATGGAGGTTCCTTAAAAAACTACAAATAGAACTACCATATGACCCAGCAGTCCCACTACTGGGCATGTACCCTGAGAAAACTATAATTCAAAATGAGTCATGTACCACAATGTTCACTGCAGCACTATTTACAATAGCTAGGACATGGAAGCAACCTAAGTGTCCATAGACAGATGAATGGATAAAGAAGATGTGGCACATATATACAATGGAATATTACTCAGACATAAAAAGAAATGAAATTGAGTTATTTGTAGTGAGGTGGTTGGACCTAGAGACTGTCATACAGAGTGAAGTAAGTCAGAAAGAGAAAAACAAATACTGTATGCTAACACATATATATGGAATCTAAAAAACAAAACAAAAAATGGTTCTGAAGAACCTAGGGCAGGACAGGAATAAAGACGCAGACGTAGAGAATGGACTTGAGGACACGGGGAGGGGGAAGGGTAAGCTGGGACGAAGTGAGAGAGTGGCAGGGACATATATACACTACCAAATGTAAAATAGAAAGCTAGTGGGAAGCAGCCGCATAGCACAGGGAGATCAGCTCGTTGCTTTGTGACCACGTAGAGGGGTGGGATAGGGAGGGTGGGAGGGAGACGAAAGAGGGAGGAGATATGGGGATATATGTATATGTATAGCTGATTCAATTTGTTATTAAGCAGAAACTAACACCCCACTGTAAAGCAATTATACTCCAATAAAGATGTTAAAAAAAAAAAAGCAAAAAAACAAAGCTGACATGAGAACTACTATTAAGTCTAAACCCTAATGTAAACATCACCTTTCTAAACTAAGTATAAGACTTCCTGGCTGGCTCTCAGTGCTCCTCTCGATGTCCACACACAGGCCTGTCTTCCCCAGGTGTGTTGGTGAGATGCTGGTACGGGCATCACCAGATTAATAAGATTTGCTTGGAGACCTAGCTATGCTATTAGCTATGTGACTTGAGGTCACTTAGTTTTTTTGATTCTCTATTTTGCTTATTTCCAAATGTAAATCTAATTAACATACTAGATATGGGGATTAATTAGATAAAATTCATAAAGATATTCCCTAGAGGAACAAAAATTAACATTAGTAAAATCTCTATGGATGTTATGTAAGTCTTTTAGGAAGCAGCTCTAATAGGAAAGTTGTGGGAAATAGATGGGATCTTTTAAAATTTTCTAATTCATGACATGTGGATGAGTCCATATATACCCAAAGCTGATCCTGAAGTGCCTTCATAACCTGATCACTTCAGTTGCACCTTTGAATGAGGTTTTGTAATAATAGAGCAGGAATCGTGTCGTATTACTTCTAAGTCGTCAGTACCATTAATGTTTGGCTAATGATATTTTACTAAGTAAATGTTGAATGAAAGCTCTTCCTTCTTTGTACAAAATAATTTGTATTTCCATAACTGTAGAGTGTATGCAGGGGTGAATATGGATACATAAGGGAGGGAGTGGGAATAAAGGGTGACCTGTGGCCCCCCCTTCAAATTTCCAAAGGAGAAAAAAATTAACTGAGATTTGATATACCTGTCACAAGTACGGGAAATAACAAATTGTGAAACCATTTTAGTTATGTCATGCTTATGCATCTTATGTAATTGTGGGGTTTTTTTGTGGTTTTGAAGAATTACTTATCTGTGTTTATTAAACATTTGTATGCCAGGATAATGAATTCAGATTATTTAGTTGTTTAGAAGAATTCATAAATATGCTGATGTCCATTTTCACATTTTGCTAATTATCTGTGATTTTTGTAATCAATTTCTGTGTTCCCTCATTAATCTGAGTAATCAAATTATAGACTGTGGATTGATAAAACAAGTAATGATTAGCTTCTTTATTAAACCACAAAATTAGTTTATTTTTACTTACTGAAAAAGTCCATCTACTCCTAGTTCATATTGATTCAATAAACAAATTAGAAAGACAGCAATAAGCAAATGGCAAAGTAGTTGAAACAAAACCATGTAATTATAATTTGCTTTTTAAATTCTAAGGTGTTCAGGGGTCATGCTGTAGGGAGATTTTCTGTAAAGCAATAAGTCTATACTTTTTGAAAATATGGCTCTGTAAATCAGAGTGTTCAGAGTACGCTGAGGGGCCGGAGAAGGGCAGTGTTTATTTAGATGAGGCTCTGTTACTTCCATCTAGATCTCTTGATTTGCTTAATATTTCATTTGACTAAAGCATTCTGGGGAAAAGGAGTTTAAAGCATTATGTAAGTGTGCTTGTATTCAGTAGGGCTTATGAACAGAAGATATTCAAGATTTTAAAAGAACCACTCAAGAGGGTCGGAAACTACATTCTACATGTCTTCTGAGAATCGCTTTGCAAGGTGCAAATAAAATGGCAAATCTCGATTAAGGAATTCAGCGATAAGCAAGCAAGTTCACTCTTCTCTTCCAGTGTAATCATGGATATGCAGTAAGTAAAATGTGGCCTTCTGCTTGTTATATATTGATGTCAAAAGCTGTGGTATTGTCAGTGATTTTTCGCATGGCGTTATATTCAATACCTGTCTCAGCCTTCAGGGTAAACTGGTGATAAAATACAAAGATGTTCACAGGGGTGAGACAGTCTTGACATTGTTTAGGTAAAATGGGAAGAACAGAGTGTTAGGAAGCATCTTCATGCACCAAATAACCATATACTCTTGGGTCATTGATTATTGAGGTCTAAAATAGTGCATTGCTCAGCATGATGTCTTAGTTTGCTTCTGGCTCTAAATTTCTTTGGTTCCTAGATAAGCCAGAATGAGATTACCAGTGATGGGTTTTGAATAATGTTATGTAATATATGTCAGCTGTATCCAAACTGCCAGGCTTAATACCTACCTGTCTTTAAGGATTTCATTGTTTCTTTCCGTGAATGATGAGTCGAAATGAGGGTGAAATGGTGTATTGGGAAACTGCTGACCTCTGGACTCCTCTCGGATCACCTAAGAGAGAGGAAAGTCCAAAAGTCAACAGTAAATGAAACAAATGGCCAGTGGGAAAGAGAACCTAAAGTCTCTGACATTTTCTAGTGTCCAGGTCTCCTGGGACCAAGTGACGTTGAAGTCTTTCCCTTGGTCAATTAGATCAAAGACACGGGCTGCAGCACTCAACATTAGCTCAGTAGCTCTTTCATGAGCTTGTCTGTGCTTCAGTTCTGATTACTGGTCACCTTCAGGCTTAGAGGGTCAACAGCAACCTGCCGTACCAGTCAGTGGGCACTGCATTCACTCTTGTAGTTCTCTATACGATGTCCATATCTTCATAAATAGTCTGTTTATTAAACTTTCCTCAAATTTCTCTATTTGAATGTGTCCTGTGTTCTGCTGATACTGATATTGGACAAAGTGAGATTGAGAAAGGATGACGTTTACTCATAGGGTCCAGATTCTCCAATGAGATGTTGGTGTGAGTAAAAATCATACCACGAGGGAGAGTTAGCAGTATTACCAGATGTAGTAGGCTGAAGATGGAACTCAAAGATGTTTGGTACTAATCCCTAGAACCTGTGAATGTTATCTTATATGGTAAGAGACTTTAAGGTGTGATTAAGCTAATTATCTTGAGATGGGAAGGTTATCCTGAATTATCCAGGTGGGTCCAATGTAATCACAAAGTGTTCTTATAAGAGGGAAGCAAGAGGATTAGAGTTTGAGCGGGTGATCTGACAACAGAAGCAGAGGATGGGGCGATGCCATTGCAGGAAGTAGAGCATGAGCCAAAGAACACAGGGCAGTTTCTAGAAGCTGGAAATGGATTCCCCCCTAGACCCTACAGAAGGAATGCTGACAGCTTGATGTTAGAGCTTCTGACCTACAGAACTGTAAGATAATACCTTTGTGTTGTTTTAATCCAGTTAGTTTGTGGTAATTTGTTATAGCAGTAATAGGAATCTAATACCCCAGAGAATGAGATCAACGTTGGTTAGTTTCCACAGATGTAGTCACTTAATTTAAAAAAATCTTTTAAACATATACAAAAACAGAAGAGTATAATGACATCTTCTGCTGTGATTTAAAAACATCCCCTAGGACCCAGCCTCTCTTCATTTGTGGTGAGTATTCATCATTTTATTATTTATTTATTTGTTTGTTTATATTTTGGCTTCCCAGCATCTGAACCTCCTTGCTATGTTTTGAAGAATTTATCATCTTATGTATTCTTAGTAGGGGTAGAGCCTACCTCCTAGGCTGAAGGTCCCAGGTACTTGCCTTCCAAAGATTCCTGGCTACTGTACCTAAGCCCTAGACTCTGCCAAGCAGATGCACTGTGCCATTCTTTAGAATCAGCCAGAGGGATGGCAGCTGCAAATGGAGTTCCCAGCAATGGCAGCAGAGGTAGCTGGGGCAAGTGTGAGTTTCTCTGTGATGGCAGCAGTTCACTCACTGCACCAGGTCTGCTGTACAACTGGGAGTTTTGTTGTTAACTATATAGCTTTGAGCCTAATTTTCCAGACTGAATGATTTTGACAAATTATCTTTGTTCTTAAATCAGCCTGAGTTGGCTTATTGGTTTGTGAGCCTTGAAACTAAGAACCTGGTTACTATATACTTTTCTGCTCTGCCATCCTCATTGTGTCAGCTTTGACTTTAGGCAAGGATTCCTTTCGACCTCATGATAGCTATAACTGTTGCAGGAGTTATAGACATGATAATCCCCAGAGGGGGAAGAAATCACCTATGTTTATGTTTCTCTCTTAAGAGTGGAGGCCCTTTTACCTCAAGCCTCTTAGCCGATTTTTCTCTCACACCACATCTGGTGCTGGTACATAACACCAGTCAAATCAACATTGTCAGCTACAAATAAAGTTTCTGTGAAGAATAAATAAGAACGTGTGTAAAGCTTTTCACACTGTACCTGGCATATGTCAAGCATTCAAATGAAAACTTCCAATGCTTATAACAAAATCCCTTGGGAAGCTTTGTAGCATCCCTGTAACTCAGGATTCACCCCAGATCTACTGAAATACAATATTTCGATACAGGGCCTAGTTATTAATATTTTAAAAACTTCCTCAGGAGATTCTCAGTATATCCTTGGTTAAGAATCACGAAAGAGGCATGATTGTAGCATTTGCCCTGAGATGTTTTATCCAGGTGTTTTATCCTTCTGCCTAGGTGAAATTTCCTCCTGCTTCTTTCTTTTAGGTCATGGGTTAATTTTAGATGGTTGGCAAATTAAGGACTAAATAGTAAAAGATATCTGTCTTCAGAAAGAGCTATTGAAACCAGAGAAAATAAAGGCTTGATTTGACCTTAGTCTGAGCTGTTTGCTACTACTCTGTGAAAGGTGGATTGGGTTTCTGGTTCTTCTGAATTACTCAGCTCAGCGGTTTTTAACTTAACTGGTACCTTTTTAATTGGCTGACATTACCATTCATGGTTTTACCTGGATATCTAGTGCAGGGGCCTGGTATGGGGAATTGTAGCACCAACTGAAAAAATGCATTTTAACTTTGTTTTAGGCCTGGATAACCTTGTACTTCCTATGATCACTAAATAAATAAAAGTTAAAGAGGTGATTAAAGTCAGTGAAAACCAAAATAAAATGAAAATGGATACAATGACAAAAGCAATCACATCAAAGGATCTCAAGTTTGGAGATACTATGCCCATGTGGAAGGCAACAAGTGTTCATAAAGGGGTTGTGGAGTATTCAGGACATAAGCCAGGTTGTGAGTTAGGGGTTAGTGGATTAGAAGTTAATAGGAAATGGATACAGTAGCCCTAAACAGTTTTATTACAATGTTTTTTTTAATTAGAAATGAAGAAAAATAAGGTGATTATTTGAGAAGAGGAAGCTTCTTTTTTTTCTTAAGATGTGAGAAGCTTAAGGATGTTTAAAGCTCCTGACAAGGATTCATTAGAGAGGTACCGATGGCAGATACAGAATACCAAAGGAATTATTTTTAGTATAAGTTCTGGTAAAGGTTGGAGGAGCAAGGTTATAGAGTACATGTGGAGGGTTGAGTCTTAGCTGGGAGGAACAGAAACTCTCCTCAGGTCACTGTGGATGATGCTGTTAGATTTTCTGTTTTATGTGAAGTTGAGGGAGTATCTACATGGCAGTGTGTATTTTCTCTGTGAGGTAAAGCGAGAGATCATTTGATGAGACTAAAGGGAGAGGTAGGAAAACTTGAGATTGCAAGACACTGGAGAGAGTTTGAAATATCATTAGGATGATGGGGAAAATGTTACCCAAAGAAAGGTAATCCGATTTAAAGGTGGTGTTGAGGGCTCAGGTGAGCTGAGGACCACATATTTATAGTGACATCAATCTGGCCCATCGTCTGTTGTGTGATTTCCTCTAGCAGCCCTCAGGTCCCTGGGGGCAGGCAGTCAGAGATGCATATTTGGGTTCATGCAGGCTTGAGGAAAGAATATAAGGTTGAGTTTAAGCTGTTGAAATGATGTTCTATCAGCAGGATAAGGGATGGAGTGAAAAGCAGAGTAGGCAGAAGGGCAAGAAGAAAGAGGAAGCCCTACTGTGATTCAAGAGGGAGAGTAGCTATGCAGAAAGAAATGTGGAAAACTGTAGCTGGACAGTGAAATACTCGAATCCACGATTTTGCAGGTGATAACCAGATTCACAGTGTGCTTATGGGAATGAGTGGCTGAGGTGTCACTAAAGATGAGGTGGTCAAGAAACCCAAGTGGTCATGGTGTTGTACCTTAAAGTCTCCCAGGATAATTTAAAAATTGGGCTGAAAATGAGGATTGCGAGATAAGACTTAGCTGAAAGCTTGTCAGTAAATGAGGGGAAAGGGCTTGGTGGTAGGTAGACGGCAGCAAAGAGGAAGACAGGAGCATGCTTTAGTCAGAAAAATGTTAGCCTCAGAGGAGCAGGAGTTTTAATAAAAGTAATAGTCTAGAAGTGAAAATAAGGAACATTGATGACTCGGAATCACTGCTGGACTTTAAGGTACAGGGATGTGTGAGGATAAACAGTCCCCCCTTGGTGGTTGTTTATCAAGTTTATCATTTGTCCACACCTGAATCTACAGCAAAACCCTTGGCATCTCTTTCACTACAGGGGAAAGTTACTGCCTTCATGGAGAGTCAGTTTCAGCTCAAATGAGGAGGAGGCATGTCCTTTTTTTCTCCTCCTCTATCTCTTGTCTATGGGCAATTATATCCACTCCTATGGTTTCAATTAACATGTAATTGGTGACTCCCAATACTAGATCTCTAGCTCAGGACTGTGTTCTGGGCTCCCTCCAGGCATGTACAACTTACTGCTCACTGAACTTCTCCATTTGATGTCCCAGTGGCATCTCAAACTCAACATTTCATGACTATCTTTTACCATGAGATTCACGCACCTCCTGTCTTGCAGTGCTTCACGCAGCCCTCTCTTTGATATAGTATAGGTCCTCAGTAAATACTTGTAACATGAATGAGTGAAACGTTTGAGTTAGTGAAACACCATGTGTTTTTTCAGAGCAAGCCTCTTTGGCAGAAGTACCTTCAGAATATAAACTGATTACTAAAGGTTAGTTTGCCTTGTGTTAAGCCTTTCATGGGCTGTCAGGCTGTAACCTGGGATAATGACATAGGTGGAACTTTCACTCTGACCAGTGAGACTACGTTCCTTTAGGTTCACTTGTTTTGTAAATTAGATTTGTCAGGTTAGCAGTTCAAATGAAAGCTCTCTCTCTCTCTCTTTTTTAACCACTGATCTTTGGCACATTCTAATGAGAGCTGTAGCTCCTGAGTTGTTTCTTCAGCATTGGCATCTAATATGAAAGAAATTGAAAGCTAAAGGGAAACCTCGGGGCTCCAGAACAGCAGGTCTGTCCGGTAACACTATCAGCCCTGTTCTTCAGCTGTGCCTTCAATGAGAAAAGGCTCCGACTACTGCATTGTGCCTGGTGAGGAAAGCTGCGTGGAGATGATGTCACAAAGGGAAATACAAAGCGTCAACTTTCATTCTGAACTTTTTTGTGCCACCTTCAGTCAACTTATGTCATGCTGCCTGCTAATGACATTCCCACCTGGGGACCCCATTGTGAGTGATGTCCTTGATGCCAACTCGTACATTTTAGCTAATTCCAAACCTAGTAAATATTTAGTATCTTTCTTGGAACCAATTAAATGAATGGGAGACATAAAATAGAACTTGCCTTTACCCAAGGAGTCATTCAACCAGAATTTTTATGACAAATAAGGGATTGGAAACTAAGTAAAATATTGAGAGCCTTTAAATACATATAGAAGTGATTCAAATCTGAAATTGCCTGAAGTGATTCTCACCTTATCCTGGAGAGGGCTGCCCTATGAAGTTACTTGTTTAGACTGGTAGCCTTCATTTGCTAGCAAGGGTATTGTATTTTATTGTTCTTTAGATATTTTGAATTTTAAATCAAAACAACACGAAGAGCAACAAAAAATTGTAATGATAAAAAAGGTATTGAACTTTTTTCTGAATGCTACAGGAAACTGGAATATTGTAAAGGGGAACTCATTGCCCTATAGATGAAAAGAGAGAAAACAGCAGTAGTCACAAAAATAAAGTATAGGTAGACTATAGGACCTAAAAGTTTTATTAACAACCATTAAGTTATTGAGTTGGAAAAGGTTGTTTTTGTTGTCATTGGTGGTGGTGGTGGTGTTTTTTTTTTTTTGGCTAGATTGCCAGGACTGAAAAGTCTAACTCCAAGTACTCAACAAACATGCCCTCCCAGACTCATCCATTTAGCAGGTGTTCAATAAATATTATTGACTGGCTTATTGTCCCAATGATCTCATTTATAAAAATAGCCTGAAAAAGAAATTCCCAGATAATGAATTTCAGTTGTTAACAGTGTTTTTATCTGGAATAGTTCATGAGATCTTAATAAAGGCAGTCTTTATAGTAAACTTCCTGTTCAGGATGTTCTCATGGACTATAAATAAGCGTATGAAAAGATAATAAATACGCATTTTTATATTGGTTGTAACACACTAAAAAGTCTCATCCTTGAGTTTTAAAAGTGAACACCCTTTTTTTCTTTAGAAGGAAAATGTATTTTATTTTTAAGACATGGATTTTTTTTTATGTAGTAGAAGTTTGAGATACAAACACATGTTTGGGATTCAGAGACAGGTTATTGACTTTGAGTCTCATGTCTGGCATTCTCTACCTTGGGAGTCTTGTTTCTGTGCAATAGATATTATGCTGAGTTTACTGTGAATATATTAGAGCATCTAAATTGCCTATTTTGGACTCTGTTTAACACATTTAATAAGGTCTAACTGTTTATAATTGTGAATGATGATTATTAGTTCTTGGTGGGGGAAGAAAGAACCAAAATGTTCTGTCCTCTGTCATTAACTCCATGTGGCATTTGCTAATTGTAACTCTCCCATTTCCTTCGCAAAAAGCAGGTGACAGGCATGGTGCTGCGGGCTTTATGAGCATTATGGCCTGTGATCCTCACAGCAACTTTAGGAGGGGGTCCTACTCTACTCATTGCTTTGTGAATGAGAGAGCTGCTTAGCGAGGGAATGAGACTCACAAAGGGCACAGGGCCAGTAAAGAGCAGAGCCTTGCCTGACTCCAGAGATTTCAAATGTAGATACCCGGGCTCTATCCCTGGAGGTTCTGTTTCGGTAGTTCTGCATTTTTAACAGGTTCCCCTGGAAGATTTTGAAATGGAGGTCACATAGGGCTGAGTTAACAAGACGGAAGTATGTTCATACTTTGTCTGACCATTTGTTTATTAATTAAATATCACTGAGGTTCTATGCAGTAAGCGTATGGGATGCAAATGTTAGACGGGTGATATTTAAATGCTCCTCTGTTGGAGTTTTGGGTCTGTAATCTCCATAGTGAGAGAAAAAAGTTATTTCAAGTCAGCAGCATTCTGTGAGAACCCAGAGTATTGATGGCAGTATCAGTCGTAGCCACCCGATTCATATGTCTTTTTATATTGTATCTGGAGGATTTTTCCTAAATGAAGACAACTAAAAGCTATATTTAAAAAACTTTATGAATAGGGTTCTGATGACTCATATCAATTTTTCCTTCTCAAAGCTCTGTTAAGAGAATAATCTGTTGCATTCAGAATAATCTGAATCAGACCACTTCTGCAGCTCTGACTCAGAGAACAGTCTGCTGTATTTAGATCTGGTTTTCTCTCCTGGTTTTGTTCAAATGCTGTTAATTTTGCATTTCTTGTTTTACACAAGCTTGCACAGGGACATAACATCCTGGAGATTTTAGTCTCATTCTTTGTTTCTGTGTTTACTGAGAGTTGTCTTTAAACATGGTCACGGTCCTTTGGGCTCTCAGGATCCTGCTACCAAACGGTTACTTAAGAGTGGCCTTTTTTGTTCTTCCTACCTCTGCCTTTGAGCTGAGTGCCTGGTGTATTCCCCTGGCTGTACTTCCCACACTCTCTTCTCTGCCTGGGATGACACGAAGGGTCAGGTCCACTCCATTCTGAGGCTTCAGGGGCACCTCGCTACTCCCTGTGTTATTCAGTAAACATCCTCATGCCTGAAGAGAGAGCTTAAAGCTCAAAAGGTATGGGATGTATCACTACGGTAAAATCTAACATCTTTAAAACATGCTTTTCCATTACCAAGAAGAATATAAGTGAAAATATATAGATTAAAACTAACTTGTCATTTCAGGAAAAGTTTTTGTCTGTTCTGAGAGGAGCATTAAATTGCCTTAAATTTGACTTTCTGTTTTCTTATCCAGAGAGATGTCATTGAGATTCATTGGTCCCTGAATCAATTTATACATTACTTTACATTTCCCCACTGCATCTTCTAGAATGGTCCCCACACCAAAGACACTCACAAATTTTATTGCCCCATTGACTGACTTTTTGGAACACGACACAGGCTGACAGATGTTTTCCCAGCCATCTTGGGATTGTATACCACTGGTAGAAATTATTAACTTGCAGAAATCAGTAGCTTGAGTATGCCATAAGCACTTACATTCAAGCACAGGTTTTATTGAAAGGAATTACATGAATTTACTTCAGATGGAGGAACAATTTACTTTTCATTGCTTTATTTTATAAACATGAACTTTATAGTTTTCATTGCCATCTTTTTATTGCTTCAAAACACACATTTTATATGCTGCTGACATAAAATTAGCTGTACTCCCAGTTACCTAGTGCTCTAAAGCACAATGAATTTGAGACAGACTGGTAAGGTTTTCTGATCTCTTCTTCAAAGTTCTTTGCTGTGAAGAATGGGAGTAGTATTAGAAGAATGAAGACAAGTAAATGCTCTTCAGTTTTTCTTAAGGGAAAAGTTTTCCATAAATTATAGTCTGGGCAAATAAATAATTCTAGGTAAGATTTTAGAATTAATGATCAAAGAAATGGTTGGTGAATAGCTAGCAAAGGAAGCAATAATTCAATATTCAGAAGAAACATTAACAAATTAACCCAGTTTACTTCTTTGTAGGGTTATTAAATCAGTAGGTTAGGGGAATGCACAAAACAGTGTATTTGAGCTAAAGCAACGCATTGGCCAAGTCTTTCAAGATACCTTTGGGTTAATATGGTGGACGATTAGCTGAGTGTTAATGATATTAGGTGAATACTTGAAAGGCTATATCCAGAGATGATTATTTAGTGCATCAGGGTCATTAGGCAGTTTTCATAAAGGCATATTTTATGATTCTGTTCTTAACCCTATTATATTCATTTTTTAATGACTGCCAGAGGCAATGTAGTGTAATACAGTTACAGTGATTAGGGCTCAGACTGAGATGAAATCCTGCTTCCACCACTTCTTAGAATGTGATTTTGGGCAAGTTACTGAATCTTTGTAAGCCCCAGTGTCTTCATCTTTAAAATGGTGATAATAGTGTCTGCCTCATTGAGCTCCTGTGAAGGTTAAGTGGGATAAATAATGTGAAGCAGTATCAAAGCACTAACGCATGGTAAATGCTCAAAAATGTTAGTTATTGCTGTTAACTACTTGGATATGGGTACAGAATTCTAAGTCATCAAACTTGTGAGTAGAATAAGCTAGAAGAAAGAGAAGAGCTATTGCATGACAGGATCTTGACTGATGGCAGATGGCCACACTTATACCCTTGACCCCTCTCCTTAAATTCCAGTATCCATGTGGGTGACATTTAACAGTGTGAAGTATTATCAGGAATTCATTTAAGGCCCTGAATGCATATTCCAAAACTCAAACGACCAAGTATGTATGTAGGATATATAAAAAAGGATACGCAAGAAAGATTGAAGAGCTTTAATTATCAGAAAGCTCAATATGAGTGAGGAGTATGATGTAATCACAAATAAATGAGCAATAATATAAATCAAGCCAGTATTAACACAAGTTGCTACCTAGATATGAAAATACAAAGGTCACTAGTTACAACTCTCAAAGTGTTTTGTTTCATTCTTGAGCACCACAATTTAAGTGACAGATAATCTGGAGTTTGTTCAAAGAATAGTGGCTGAGATGGCAAAAGAACTCAAAACTATGCCACAAAAGGAATATTTGAAATTAAAGGATTCTAACTTGGAGATAAGGAGACATGGATGCTTATGCTGGCTTTTGTCAAAACTGTTAATTTATTGATTCAATGGAAGTTTTTTATAAAGTAATCCCCAATACACTCAGTTCAGGGTTAAATATCACATTTGTAGCATTATATATATAATATATAAAGTTCCCTGTGCTATACAATAGGACCTTGTTGTTTATCCATTCTTTTTTCTTTTTTTAACATCTTTATTGGAGTATAATTGCTTTACAATGTTGTCTTAGTTTCTGCTGTATAACAAAGTGAATCAGCTGTATGTACACATATATGCCTGTATACCTTCCTCTTGCATCTCCCTCCCACCCTCCTTTTCCCACCCCTCTAGGTGGTCACAAAGCACGAAGCTGATCTCCCTGTGCTATGTGGCTGCTTCCCACTAGCTATCTACATTTGGTAGTGTATATATGTCCATGCCACTCTCTTACTTTGTCCCAATTTACCCTTCCCCCTTCCCGTGTACTCAAGTCCATTCTCTACGTCTGCATCTTTATTCCCGTCCTGCCACTAGGTTCTACAGAACCTTTTTTTTTTTCTTTTTTTCTTTTAGATTCCATATATATGTGTTAGCATATGGTATTTCTTTCTCTTTCTGACTTACTTCACTCTGTATGACAGACTCTAGGTCCATCCACCTCACTACAAATAACTCAATTTCATTTCTTTTTATGTCTGAGTAATATTCCATTGTATATATGTGCCACATCTTCTTTATCCATTCATCTGTCTATGGACACTTAGGTTGCTTCCATGTCCTGGCTGTTGTAAATAGTGCTGCAGTGAACATTGTGGTACATGACTCATTTTGAATTATGGTTTTCTCAGGGTATATGCCCAGTAGTGGGATTGCTGGGTCATATGGTAGTTCTATGTTTAGTTTTTTAAGGACCCTCCATACTGTTCTCCATAGTGGCTGTATCAATTTACGTTCCCACCAACAGTGCAAGAGGGTTCCCTTTTCTCCACACCCTCTCCAGCATTTATTGTCTGTAGATATTTTGATGATGGCCATTCTGACCAGTGTGAGGTGATACCTCCTTGTAGTTTTGATTTGCATTTCTCTAATGATTAGTGATGTTGAGCATCCTTTCATGTGTTTGTTGGCAATCTGTATATCTTCTTTGGAGAAATGTCTATTTAGGTCTTCTGCCCATTTTTGGATTGGGTTGTAGTTTTTTTGATATTGAGCTGCATGAGCTGCTTGTATATTTTGGAGATTAATCCTTTGTCCATTGCTTCATTTGCAAATATTTTCTCCCATTCTGAGGGTTATCTTTTTGTCTTGTTTATGGTTTCCTTTGCTGTGCAAAGCTTTGAAGTTTCATTAGGTCCCATTTGTTTATTTTTGTTTTTATTTTCCTTTCTCTAGGAGGTGGGTCAAAAAGGATCTTGCTGTGATTTATGTCATAGAGTGTGCTGCCTATGTTTTCCTCTAAGAGTTTTATAGTGTCTGGCCTTACATTTAAGTCTTTAATCCATTTTGAGTTTATTTTTGTGTATGGTGTTAGGGAGTGTTCTAATTTCATTCTTTTACAATCAGCTGTCCAGTTTTCCCAGCACCACTTATTGAAGAGGCTGTCTTTTCTCCATTGTACATTCTTGCCTCCTTTATCAAAGATAAGGTGACCATATGTGTGTGGGTTTATCTCTGGGCTTTCTATCCTGTTCCATTGATCTATATTTCTGTTTTTGTGCCAGTACCATACTGTCTTGATTACTGTAGCTTTGTAGTGTAGTCTGAAGTCAGGGAGCTTGATTCCTCCAGCTCCGTTTTTCTTTCTCAAGATTGCTTTGGCTATCCGGGGTCTTTTGTGTTTCCATACAAATAGTGAAATTTTTTGTGCTAGTTCTGAGAAAAATGCCATTGGTAGCTTGTTAAGGATTGCATTGAAGCTGTAGATTGCTTTGGGTAGTATAGTCATTTTCACAATGTTGATTCTTCCAATCCAAGAACATGGTATATCTCTCCATCTGTTTGTATCATATTTAATTTCTTTCATCAGTGTCTTATAGCTTTCTGCATACAGGTCTTTTATCTCCTTAGGTCAGATTATTCCTAGGTATTTTATTCTTTGTGTTGCAATGGTAAATGGGAGTGTTTCCTTAATGTCTCCTTCAGATTTTTCATCATTAGTGTATAGGAAGGCAAGAGATTTCTGTGCATCAACTTTGCATTAACTTTGTATCCTGTGCTTTAACTTTGTATCCTGCTACTTTACCAAATTCATTGATTAGCTCTGGTAGTGTTCTGTTAGCATCTTTCAGATGATCTATGTATAGTATCATGTCATCTGCAAACAGTGACAGTTTTACTTCTTCTTTTCTGATTTGTATTCCATTTATTTCTTTTTCTTCTCTGATTGCTGTGGCTGAAATTTCCAAAACTATGTTGAATAATAGTGGTGAGAGTGGGCAACCTTGTCTTGTTCCTGATCTTAGTGGAAATGGTTTCAGTTTTTCACCATTGAGAATGATGTTGGCTGTGAATTTGTCATATATGGCCTTTATTATGTTGAGGTAAGTTCCTTCTGTGGCTACTTTCTGGAGAGTTTTTATCATAAATTCATGTTGAATTTCGTCAAAAGCTTTTTCTGCATCTATTGAAATGATTTTATGGTTTTTATCCTTCAATTTGTTATTATGGTTTATCACATTGATTGATTTGCGTATATTGAAGAATCCTTGCATTCCTGGAATAAACCCCACTTGATCATGGTGTATGATCCTTTTAACGTGCTGTTGGATTCTGTTTGCTAGTATTTTGTTGAGGATTTTTACATCAATGTTCATCAGTGGTGTTGGCCTGTAGTTTTCTTTTTTTTGTGACATCTTTGTCTGGTTTTGGTATCAGGGTGATGATGGCCTCGTAGAATGAATTGAGGAGTGTTCCTCCCTCTGCTATATTTTGGAAGAGTTTGAGAAGGATAGGTGTTAGCTCTTTTGTAAACGTTTGATAGAATTCACCTGTGAAGCCATCTGGTCCGGGGCTTTTGTTTGTTGGAAGATTTTTAATCACAGTTTCAAGTTCAGTGCTTGTGATTGGTCTGTTTATATTTTCTGTTTTTTCCTGGTTGAGTGTTGGAAGGTTGTGCTTTTTTAAGAATATGTCTATTTCTTCCAGGTTGTCCATTTTATTGGGATATAGTTGCTTGTAGTAATCTCTCATGATCCTTTGTATTTCTGCAGTGTTAGTTGTTACTTCTCCTTTTTCGTTTCTAATTCTGTTGATCTGAGTCTTCTCCCTTTTTTTCTTCATGAGTCTGGCTAATGGTTTATCAATTTTCTTTATCTTCTCAAAGAACCAACTTTTCATTTTTATTGATCTTTTCTATCATTTCCTTCATTTATTTTTCATTTATTTCTGACCTGATTTTTATGTTTTCTTTCCTTCTGCTAAGTTTGGGGGGTTTTTTTGTTCTTCTGTCTCTAATTGCTTTAGGTGTAAGTTTAGGTTGTTTATTTGAGATGTTTCTTGTTTCTTGAGGTAGGATTCTATTGCTATAAATTTCCCTCTTACAACTGCTTTTGCTGTGTCCCATAGATTTTGGGTCGTCGTGTTTTCATTGTCATTTGTTTCTAGGTATTTTTTGATTTCCACTTTGATTTCTGCAGCGATCTCTTGGTTATTTAGTAGCATATTGTTTAGCCTCCATGTGTTTGTAGTTTTTACAGTTTTTTTTTTCCTGTAATTGATATCTAGTCTTATAGCATTTTGGTCAGAAAAGATACTCCATACAATTTCAATTTTCTTAAATTTATCATGGCTTGATTTGTGACCCAAGATATGATCTGTCCTAGATAATGTTCTGTGAGCACTTGAGAAGAAATTGTATTCTGTTGTTTTTGGATGGAATGTCCTATAAATATCAATTAAGTCCATCTTGTTTAATATGTCATTTAAAGCCTGTGTTTCCTTATTTATTTTCAATTTGGATGATCTGTCCATTGGTGAAAGTGGGGTGTGAAAGTCCACTACTATGATTGTGTTACTGTCGATTTCCCCATTTGTGGCTGTTAGCATTCGCCTTATGTATTGAAGTTCTCCTATGTTGGGTGCATAAATATTTACAACTGTTATATATTGTTCTTGGATTGATTCCTTGATCATTATGTAGTGTCCTTCTTTGTCTCTTGTAATAGTCTTTATTTTAAAGTCTATTTTGTCTGATATGAGAATTGCTACTCCAGCTTTCTTTTGATTTCCATTTGCATGGAATATCTTTTTCCATCCCCTCACTTTCAGTCTGTATGTGTCCCTAGGTCTGAAGTGGATCTCTTGTAGACAGCATATATACAGGTCTTGTTTTTGTATGCATTCAGCAAGCCTGTGTCTTTTGGTGGGAGCATTTAATCCATTTACATTTAAGGTAATTATAGATACGTATGCTCCTATTACCATTTTCTTAATTGTTTTGGGTTTGTTATTGTAGGTCTTTTCCTTCTCTTGTGTTTCCTGCCTAGAGAAATTCCTTTAGCATTTTTTATAAAGCTGGTTTGGTGGTGCTGATTTCTCTCAGCTTTTGCTTGTCTGTACAGGTTTTAATTTCTCTGTGAAATCTGAATGAGATCCTTGCTGGGTAGAGTAATCTTGGTTGTAGGTTTTCCCCTTTCATCACTTTAAATATGTCCTGCCACTCCCTTGTGGCTTGCAGAGTTTCTGTTGAAAGATTAGCTGTTAACCTTATGGGGATTCTCTTATATGTTATTTGTTGCTTTCCCGTTGCTGCTTTTAATATTTTTTCTTTGTATTTTATTTTTGATTGTTTGATTAATATTTGTCTTGGTGGATTTCTCCTTGGATTTATCCTGTATGGGACTCTCTGAGCTTCCTCGACTTGATTGACTATTTCCATTCACATATTAGGGAAGTTTTCAACTATAATCTCTTCAAATATTTTCTCAGACCCTTTCTTCTTCTCTTCTTCTAGGACCCCTGTATTTCGAATGTTGGTGCATTTAATGTTGTCCCAGAGGTCTCTGAGACTGTCCTCAATTCTTTTCATTCTTTTTTCTTTATTCTGCTCTGCAGTAGTTATTTCCACTGTTTTATCTTCCAGTTCACTTATCTGTTCTGCCTCAGTTATTCTTCTATTGATTCCTTTTAGAGAATTTTTAATTTCATTTATTGTGTTATTCATCATTGTTTGTTTGCTCTTTAGTTCTTCCAGGTCCTTGATAAATGTTTCTTGTATTTTCTCCATTCTGTTTCCAAGATTTTGGATCATCTTTACTATCATTACACTGAATTCTTTTTCAGGTAGCCTACTTATTTCCTTTTCATTTGTTTGGTCTGGTGGGTTTTTACCTTGCTCCTTCATCTGCTGTGTATTTCTCTGTCTTCTCATGTTGCTTAACTTACTGTGTTTGGGGTCTCCTTTTCTCAGCCTGCAGGTTCGTAGTTCCCATTGTTTTTGGTGTCTGCCCCCAGTGGGTAAGGTTGGTTCAGTGGGTTGTGTAGGCTTCCTTTTGGACAGGACTGGTGCCTGTGTTCTTGTGGATGAGCCTGGATGTTGTCTTTCTGCTGGGCAGGACCACGTCTGGTGATGTGTTTTGGGGTGTCTGTGAGCTTAGTATGATCTTAGGCAGCCTCTCTGCTCATGGGTGGGGTTGTGTTCCTGTCTTGCTAGTTGTTTGGCATGGGGTGTCCAGCACTGGAGCTTGCTGGTTGTTGAGTGGAGCTGGGTCTTAGCGTTGAGATGGAGATCTCTGGGAGAGCTCTCGCCAATTGACATTATGTTGGCCTGGGAGGTCTCTGGTGGACAAGTGTCGTGAATTCGGCTCTCCCACCTCAGAGGCTCAGGCCTGACAGCTGATTGGAGCACCAATACCCTGTCAGCCACGTGGCTGGAGAAGGTGGGCTATGAGTTGGGTGTCAGCCACTGCCCTCTTGTAGCTGTGTCTCAGCTGTCTCCAAAGGCCACCCAGATATATGGAGTCATTCCACCATTCCTCAGAACTTACACATGCCAGTCTGGGATTTGTAGATGTCCTCCTGATACTCTTCATTGAAATATCTTGCATTCATTGTGGTGAAAGATATGCTAATAGTGTTGGTTCTCTTCAGTTCAGAGACTGGGAGAGTCTGAGCCTTCATGTGACCAAGTCAGGAGCAGCTGGCCAAAGGTCTCAAAGTGATAAGATTTCAGATTCCAAGAAGGCTTTCTGCAGCACCTGAGCAGTAGTCCCAAGCAGTCGCTCTGCTCAGCTGCAGCACTCTGACTGGGGTACTCGGTGAAACCCTTAAACGAGGATTTCTGGTGGCCCCTGAGCCTGACTTGCCCACCCAGGCAAGGAGCTGAGGAGAGCGTCTCTCGGCCCCATCTCACCAGAGGAGCAGACACCTGGAAGCTCTGTGTTCCTGTTTTGCTAGTTGTTTTGCATGGGGTGTCCAGCACTGGAGCTTGCTGGTCGTTGAGTGGAGCTGGGTCTTAGCAATGAGATTGAGATCTCTGGGAGAGCTCTCGCAAATTGGTATTATGTGGGGCCGGGAGGTCTCTGATGGTCCAGTGTCCTGAAGTTGGCTCTCCCACCTCAGAGCTCAGGCCTGACACCCGGCTGGAGTACCAAGACCCTGTCAGCCACACGGCCAGGTATGTGGGGAGTTTCTTGTCTTTTGGGAAGTCTGAGGTCTTCTGCCAGCATTCAGTAGGTGTTCTGTAGGAATTGTTCCACATGTAGATGTATTTTTGATGTATTTCTGGGGAGGAAGGTGATCTCCACATCTTTCTCCTCCACCATATTGAAGGTCCTCCCTGTAGCACATTGTTGAGTCTCTTCACAAGAATATTCATCACCCGTGTATTCCCATCATGATGTCACTTTTCTGAGCCTCTGCAATACCTGGTTGGGGTTGTTTTCATGGACACATCCATATAGTTTAAACGTGTATGTTATTACTGGTTTCCCCATTCTCTCCCCTTGCTCCCCCCTGCCACCCCCCCCACACATTGAGAAATTAATGAAAACCTGGAGTGGCTCTTGTTACAGTAATGAGTTCCTTGTTACTATACTGTGTTCAAGTTCAGACTAAACGACCATTTTGAAACTGTATAGGAGATTTAAAGGTAACTTGTGTTAGTGGATCAAATTACCTGTAATACCTTTTCCAGTCATGTGTTCTAAAATATGAACTAATCATAGAGTACTGCATATTTTAACCATCTGATATTTCATACCTTATGCTGGGGATAGGTTGAAGGTATAGTAGGAAGAAATGTATATTTTGGGCTAAATGTTATTCTAATTTTAGATGGGCAATAGGTGTGGGACTCTTTGGTTTATAAACTCATTCTGATTTTACCTAAGTTTTAAAGTATGTAGATTTATCATCGGTAATTAAAGGGGTGAGACTATTCTTTGTTGAATATGGCCAGTTTTTTGAATTCTGGGAGCAAATTTTGCATCTTTCATGATTTTTCTTCCATGACCAAGAGGTCTAATAATAACTGTGTTAATGATATCACATTTTACATTAATTTGGCACATTAGCTTTTATACATATATTTCCATACACATTATCTTATTTAAAAATTCTCCCAGCTGACCTCTTAAGCAGATAATGAAACTGAGACTCAGTTTGATGATTGCCTGAAGTTTCATGGCTAGCAAAGGACAGATCCAGGACCAAACCCTCATTCTTTCCAGCCGGACTTTAATTCTTTTTCTTTCTTTGACCTAATGGTTTTAGATGTCAGCAATTTTATCAGTGAGAAGGGACTTTTCCCTTCAGCTGGAAAAAATTGCCTTTCCCTTTCACAGTGTCCTTTTGCTTTATTGTGAAGTATATTTGTAGAACAGTGCCAGCTTTGAAATGTCATGTACTTCAGGTGCAGAAATTGTGGCCTGCTTGAAGTGATGTCATGATGTTTGCCTGAGGAAGTGGATGTCACTGCTTAGGTTATGGAGGCCATGAGTTGAGCCTGACCCGTTAGGCTGCACAGGGAGTTTGGTCAGGTGTATGAGGCATGCCACGTTCTCTAGGGATGAGGCCTTTATAGCCTATACCTAAGGAACATTTCAGAAATAATGGTCCAGCATGAGTGAGTTAAGAAGATCATCTGTAGGCATGGGGATTGGGATGAAGTATTGTATCTGGGACATCTGATGGCAGGTGTGATCTAGTTACAGATACTATGATTAGAAGCATACCTTGGGGTATGGCCAGTGCGACTCAGACAGTGCAGTGGGAAACAGGAATAGGGGAGAGAAGGTCACGAGAGGGACCAGTGTTGAAATTTACAAGAGTTGAGACCCTCAGCTTGGAAAAGAATCCCCAAGAATGTGTAGAGGTTTTAGTGTGATGAGTGACAGCTATGTGAAGTCAGCAGCAGGATTGGAAGAATGCAGGATCAGGAGGTTAAATGGGCCATTCCAGCTGAAAAATAACAAAACAATTGATTAATGTGGATTTTTAGATTTTTACATTGTTTCTAGGTTTTTATGTGTGTTTCAAAATATTAGTACTTTTTAGTGTTAAATGATCAAATATTTTACTGTTTTGTTTTTTCAACCGATCTAAGTTTAAGCTTAAATGGGAAAATATCAGGGAAAAAGCAGACAACATATTGAAACATATTCCCCCTTTTTTAGTAAAATCATTTTTTAATTTGAAAGTAATAAATGAACATGCTAAAACATAAAAATATTAAAACACAGGCTTTTCTAGGTTCAAATTGAGATAACAAAAATAATACAAAGATTTTCCAGATTCATGGCTTAGAAATGCTGAATAAAACACTCTAAAAATTTTCTTAAATTCATAGCTGAGCATTCAAGAAAGAAATCCCCAGCTGCCATAAATACAGAGAAAACCAGATCAGAATGTGTGAACTAGGGCTAAGTCTGCTCTATGGGGAGACCTGGGGACAGGACACAGGGCCTTCTGCCTGAAGAAGGCAGAGTAGAAATGAGATCCCAGCAGTGAAATGTACCTGGAAAATTACTGGGAATCTCATCTCTGCTTGGTTTATGAGTGCCAAAAAGTCTTTCCTGAGGGACTTCCCTGGCGGTCCAGTGGTTAAGACTCTGTGTTTCCAGTGCAGGGGGCGTGGGTTCCATCCCTGGTCAGGGAACTGAGATCCCACACGCTGCATGGCACAGCCAAATTAAAAAAAAAAGAAGTCTTTCCTGAAAAATCTAAACTTTAAGACTATGTTTTGAACATAATTCCCTTCCTATAAATTGATTCTACCAACCTCACTATCTTCATAAGTGTAATAAAGTATAAAACTACTTAGAGTTTTTGGCAAAAATTTTCCATATAAATATGAATACATACACAATATAATACGAAAAATATGTTCATTGGCCAGTTTCAGTGTTCAAAGGGGACATTTGAAGATCTGTTAGATGCCTGGCTCTTAATCTGGACTCTTAGGGCTCCTTGACAACAGGGGCGTGTGTGTGTGTGTGTGTGTGTGTGTGTGTGAAGAGGTAATGTCTGAGCTATCTTTAGTACTTCAAAATATGTTTCTCTACTTCAAATGGTTTATACATCACAGATAAAGATGCATGGGCTATTAAATAGAATTTTTAAAGTAATACCCAAATTATATCAAAACGTTGGTTTCATCAAAAAATAGTTATTTGGAAATATACTTAAGCGTCAAAAGCTTTTAAATAATAAATTAGTTGACATCAAGAATCTTTAAAGGCCAACACAGGGCAAATCCTATTGTCTCTCTATCATGAAAGTTAATAGCGCACACAGTCTCTGTGCAATATGAGGGAAGCCACTAGGTGATACTTAGTTTGAAGAGTTGAAAATATACAGAACTATATAAAATGAGTAGTGAGTTGATGATAGAGTTATACCCATCATCCCTGGAGCTCTAGTATTGTACTATTCCCATGCTGAAAGGTCTACCAATGAGCTGTCAGTCAGTCGTTGAGTCCATACAACTCCTAGGACTATCACCTGACGATGATATCTGACTAGTGTCAGGCATGCCTAAGGCTCCCTTACCTAGATTATCCTCTGCTCCTTTTTTGACAGCTCCAGAATGGAGTTTGTTTCCTACATTTAATGGATTTGTCATAAACCTTAATTGAATCTTCCAGATAAAAGAAATCGAGGACAACTTCAACAGTATAGTCTGTAGACTTGCTGGATTCCTCAAGACCTGCGTATCAATCCGGGCACTCAGAAGATGGGCTGGGATAATTGCAAATCATTCTTATCAGGTCCAAAGTATAAATCCTTTTTGGTCTTTCTAAAGGTTCAGACTTATGATTTTAGGGAGGAAAAGGATTTCAGTAAAAGAATTTGTAGTTGGAGGGTCAAATTCTCTAACCATTTTTATTTTTTTGCTGAAAGAATATCAGATAACATTTAAGAATCAAATTTACTATTAGGACACATACTCCTTAGGCAAAAACCATTTTGCAGATACAACATAATCACTTTTTGAAATGACAAACAATAATTTTAGTTTATTTTTTAGAGTGTTTTTCAAGGACAGGATAACCAAATACGTGCATACTCAAGACACTATCATCTTAATCATGAAAAACTTTAAAATTGTGTAGGGTATTTAGAATATTAACTGCTGTTAAAACAGTAGTTAATATTCTAAATATTGAGGCTGAGCCATTTTACTGCTCAGCCTCAAGTGTCTGATCAAATATTTTTATGAACTGACAAAAGAGCATTTTGGATTCATATATTAGGATTTAAAATTGTATCAAAGAGCACCTGCATCTGAGAGCCCAATGTAGTCTATTATTTCTTTCCTATGGTCAATATTTTTCCTATTATGAGTAAGAAGAAAAACAGAAGAAAACATTGAAACTTTATAAAATGAACTATTTCTATAAAGTGCTTGTTTATTCAGTCTTAGAAATCTTGGGTATAATCAAATCAGTTGTATTTTTGACAGTTGTTTCTGAAGTTATATTATGCAAAACCAAGATTTCTGTGGAATGGGAAAAACACTCTAGAGCAATACTAGTTTTCTAGCAAAACAGTGATGATTGATGTGGAAAATTGATACCTAAAGATATAGGGATATTTTGCTTTTATGTATGACTTTCAGAATAGGCAATTTCATTAGTGCCCTTCTGCTTCAAATAAAACAGTTGTGCAAAGCATTCAGTTTTGAGAACAACGTCCCCTGATGTTTAAAAGAAATCCATCTGTCAACGTTTTGGTACTTTTATATTGTTTTGAAATTAGACTCCTAATTCTGCAATAGAGGTATCTCATTTCTGTCCTTTATTCATGTTGACCACTGAGCTTTCACTTTTTATTTGTTTTCCTATTTTCCTAGGAGGTATTGAAGTTATTTCTAAGAGATATTTGGAGCTTTCAATAAAAGTATGAATTAATAAGACTTTTTTTTTGCTTGCTTGCAAACCTGCCTTGGCTGTTTTGCAAAAATTATTAGTCTCCATCGTAAATGAATCACATGGTATTGTAATTATCTGTTCATATATGCTTCTCTTAGTAGACTGTGACCTTCTCAAGAGCAGGTAACATGTTTTAAAATTTTTATATCCCAACACAAGCATGATGTCTGGTCCATAGAAAATGCTCAGTAAGTGTTTGCTGACTATCTGCACAAATGAATGACAAGGAAGCAAGATTACTTAATGTTAGTAGGTTCTTGGAACTACTTATACTTGTTATAGTATTAGGAATTGGGCTAAGCTAGATGAGCATAGTAGAATAAACTCAGAAAAAAAATGGCTTATTTCTAATTTCTAGGTCCTGAATTGGAAGGAAAGTTCTAAATAGAATACATTCTCACACATTTTTAAACTTGAATGGACTGGACTGTGTTGGTAACAATGACATAATTAATCATGAGCAATAATAAAACTGAGGTAACTTTTTAATGTACTGCCAGGATTATTTGGACACACAAATATGAGGTATAGTTATTAGTATAATGTGCTAGATCAGTGAGGATGATTTTGAGTACAAGTAACAAGTAACCTGACTCAAATAAGGAGCAATAAGGAAATCTAATATTTCTCATAATTGGAAGTCCAGAATCAAGATGGATCCCATACATCAATAATATCAAGACCTTATTTCCTTTAATCTTTTAATTCTCTTGTCTTTCACATTGTCTTACAACTGGTTTTTCTGAGAAAGCAAGATGCTTGCTGTAGTTCTATGTATCAAGTCCAGACATGACATGATATCCAAAATAAGAGGAACTGTGTCTTTCCTTGTTTCTATTTTTAAGATCTAGGAAGAATTTCCCAGAATTGCTCAAAAATATTTTCTCCATGTTTCACTGGCCAGTGTTGGGTCTCATGCCCATTCCTAAAGCAGTCACTGGCTATGGCAATGGGGTTATCTTGATTGGGTTGGCTCAGTGGTTCTTAACCCTGGATGTTCTTTAGCACATGAGGAGATATGAAAATTATCAGTGCTTGGACCACACCAAGATTAATTTATTCAGAATCTCTGGAAGTGTGTCCTAGGCATCAGTAGTTTTTAAAAGCCCCCAGGTGATTTTAATACACAGTGAGGATTTAGAACTAAGGACTTGGATGCATAGTCTGAGGTAGACTGGTGACCATGGTCTCCACAGTTACTTCTATACACAGAAAGAAGCTTTTGATCTCCCTCAGGAGGCTTTGAACTGACGTGAGGAAACTTTTTGTTAACATTCACTCTCACCCAAATTTCCTTGTGAATATCAGTGTATATGTGCAATACAGCTGACCAGGGTTAGACTTCGTGAACCATGAAGACAATTGGACTGAGCAAAACTTAAATCTAGATCTTTTCTTGTCTTATCAAGGAATGCTAAAATGAACCAGTCACTTAAGGATGTCCCTAAAAGATTTTCTGAAAATCCATGTTCTCATCCCTATTTGGTATGTTTTAGAGGACTATTTAGGCCAAATCTTCAGATAATCACATTAGTCCCTCTTCTTAGTCATATATATTCTCCTCCAGTAGGAATAAGTACCTTACATGGATTTAGGTGTTAAATACCTGGGATGTCCTTTCCCTATTGTATATTCTTACCTCCTTTGTCGTAAATCAATTGACCATATATACATGGATTTATTTCTGGGCTATCTATTCAGTTCTGTTGATCTATCTGTCTGTTTTTAATGCCAATACCACACTGTTTTGTAGTATAGTTTGAAATCAGGACACGTGATATCTGCAGCTTTGTACTTCTTTCTCAAGATTGCTTTGGCTATTTGGGACCTTTTGTGTTTCCATACAAATTTTAGGATTGTTTGTTCCATTTCTGTGAATAATTGCATTGAAATTTTGATAGGGATTGAATTGAATCTGTAGATTGCTTTGGAGAATATGGACGTTTTGACAATATTAATTCTTCCAATCTGTGAGTGCAGAATATCCTTCCATTTATTTGTGTCATCTTCAGTTTCGTTCATCAATGTCTTATAGTTTTCAGCATACAGATCTTTCATCTTTTTGCTTAAATTTATTCCTAGGTATTCTATTCTTTTGATGCAGTTGTAAATGGGATTGTTTTCTTAATTTCTCTTTCTGATAGTTGGTTGTTAGAGTATAAAATGCAACAAATGTTTGTATATCGATTTTGTATCCAGCAACTTTACTGAGTTTGTTTATCCTAACAGTTGTTTTTGGTAGAGTCTTTAGGGTTTTCTATGTATAAAATCATGTCATCTGCAAATAGTGACAGTTTTACTTACTTTTCCCTTTCCAGTTTGGATGCCTTTTATTTTTTTCTGGCCTAATTGCTCCAGCTAGAACCCCCAATGCTCTGTTGGAAAAAAAAAAAAGAGTGGGCATCCTCGCCTTGTTTCTGATCTTAGAGGAAAAGCTTTCAGCTTTTCGCCATTGAATATGATGTTAGCTGTTACGTTATACACTTGAAACTAATATAATGTTATACGTCAATTATACCGAATGAAAAATAAACACCTGGGCAACCTGCGGCTAATTTTATACATTCTCTAAGCCTTTTATCTGTAAAACTGAAATAGTAACTCCTATTTCAGAGTTTTTTCAAAAATTAAATTAGTTTGTGAAGGAAAAGCATTGGGCATAGTAAAAGCACAGAAAATGAGGTGATAATTATCTGATCTGCATTGATAGGTGATGACTCACCCATTGCTAATACTAACCCGGAGAACGTATTTATGTATTCTCTGTCCCTCTTGGTGCTTCCCTCCCACAACCCTCCACCCACTTTTGTTATCTATGTCTCTACTTTTTTTCTTTTCCTGTGGCACTTTTGTCTCTATCTGTATGATTTATTTTCATATATATAGTAATTCAAATCATATTTAAATTATGAAATTTTTTCTTTCCAATTTAAATTTTACAAAATCAACTATTCAAATTTAATTTTTAGATTTGTGTTTCCTCACTCTCTTGTTCCTTGATGGGACTTGTGTGGGTGTGTAGTTTTTTGGTTTTGTTTTTGGTTCTTTTGATTAACTGTGTTTATAGCCGACATATCCATTTTTCTCTTTTTCTTCATTTAATGCTTTATTATTTTTTGTCTGCATCAAGCATTTTCAGGTTGACTTGAATGACTGTTTGCAGAATATATTCTAAGAGGTCCCAATTGAAAAAAAAAACTGCATTTTTATCAATAGCAAAGTGATGCAGTTCGAAAAATCTACAAAAAAAACCAGGAATGCCAGTTTCCAGAGGATTTTTCGTGCTACTCCCCAACAATATGCTTGCTACTCCTGGAAATGCTGAACTCTTTTCACTCCCTTGAGCCCTCTGTGCTCTCTCACTTCTGGGCCTTCACGGGTTATGCCCTCTTTCTTGACTAATTACCCCTTTCACCTGGCTACCCTCTAACTATTCTTTCTCACCTTAGCTTCTGCTTCCCAGTTAAAAAGTCTTTCCTGACCTCATGTTTCTGGATGAGGCATCCCTTCTAATGATTTCTGTAACACCTTGTATCACCCTCACATTATTTTACCATATTCTACTGCTAAACCATTGCTTTCTCTGTACTCCACCCTCAGGGTATCATTGTGGCCCAGTGCGTAGCACAGTGCTGGGCACATTTCCACTTCAAATGAAAAGTCTCAATTCCCTCTAATGACTATATACATGTCAATGGCTTGTAGGATTAAGAGTAGATTATCATATATCTTCAGCATAGTCTGTTTGCTTATAGATTTATTTCTCTAAGATCCACACAACAGAAAGTATCCATCTAATTTTATTTAAAAAAAAAAAAACTTTTCCATGTTACTGATGTAAAACACATTTTTGTTTTCTTAAGTTTAATACACTGGTATATTCTTTTCCTTGTTTTAGGAGGCATGTTTTTTTTGCCTCCTGGCTGGTGGAATTGAATTTCTTACTTTTTCAGTACTTCTATTTTAATCCCAGCCTGCCTTTGGGGAGATTTATCTTGTGTTTCCCTGCTAAATGATGTCTTTTGAACCTGTTGCTATAAGGTAACAGGTTGATTTTGAGATTTCAAGTAGAGAGTTTTAATCTTATGCACTGGACTTAGCAGTATAACCTTAGAATGCTTTAGCTACTCTTTAATGCCTTGTCTTTTCTCTGTTCCGTTCTTTTCTTGCTGAAAGCCTCCAGATTTTACAAATATATTGGGTCTTTGAACACAATCATCCAAGCAAATATTCTCTGGGATGTACTTGAGATATGATTATTCTGGATTAATAAAACAGGATCTTCTTTGCTACTGTCTTAATTTTTTCCTGATACAACTCTTATCTTGTTCTGTTTAAATTGTATTGCTAACTTATTTTCATTTTTTTCTCAATGTATATTCTGCTTTTAAGGTTTATTACTTCTCCCTGATTTCTCCTTTAATAAGACATTGTTATATTCAAAATCTTTCGATTACTGCCTCTTAACAGTGTCAGAAGAGTTGGAAAGAAAAAGGAGGCTGAAAAGAGTAAACCAGCATTTAAACCAGATTATTTGGATGACAGAATACAAAAACTGGTGAATGAAGAAAATGCTCTTGGGAGTACTGATTTTCAGTAAAGTAGCTGGTAGATGATCTCATGAAATTTTATTTGCTAAATTAATTAAATTAACTTGGCTAGAAACACCAATAATTAGATTGAAAACTGGCCTAAATGTCACATACCAGATAATAATAATATATATTACAGGCTGAAGTAGGTAGCTTAGATTGTAGTTAGTAGAAATGCTCAACTTTGGATTTTTCATAGCTTTTTTAATGAATGTCATGGAACTGGAAATAATCGATGAAAATTTCAGTTTATATATAATTGAATAACAATAGAAGTATCATGAAAGTCTTGATCTTATAAAGTTTTTGTGTACAGTTATAAATATGTTTACAGACAACAAAGAGAGCCAATTTGGAAAAAATGGAATTAAAATGAAAAGGATAAAATATCAGTTATGACCACAAATGATAGTTTAAAGAAAAGTAGAAACCAATACTTGAAACAGCCCAGGCTTCTTCTTTTATGCTTCATCTTCTTCCTTGTGCTTCCAACTGGGAACTCAGGTCTTGGTCCTGTGTTCTCTCCCCTCGCCTCTGCTGGAAGAGCCATCTACTCCGGGGGCTTCGGAGAAACATACCTGGGTTTGATGACTTGCTCTCAGATCTGCAATGCCAGGCCAAGAGTTTGGTTGTATATCTCCATTAACTAACAGGGTGTTTTCTCTTCTTCATATCAAACCTGCAACTCTTAAACCCCTTAATACTTACGTTCTATTTCACACTAAGGGTCCCTCCCCCGAACCACTACCAGCACAAACTTACCTATTTCTCTAAATTGTCCAACAGGATTGAAATCTTAAACGTATTTTTGATTTCTTTCTTTCTTTCTTTTTTAATTTTTGGCCACACCACACGGCATGTGGGATCCCCATTCCCCGACCAGGGATAAACCCTCGCCCCCTGCATTGGAAGTGTGGAGTCCTAACCACTTGACTGCCAGGGAAGTCCCTTGTTTTCTTTCTTCGTTATTCCTTCTATCCACTTCATTTATCTAATGGCTCCTGGAACTTCTTCCACAGTATATATTTCTCATCAGAGATATCCTCTGTTTCACAGAAGTTTCTCCTCAGTTTCACAAATGTTGCTCATGTGTGAATGTCTGTAATAGTTTTCTAGCAGTTTCCTCTGCTCCAGGTTGTCATTGGCCTCTTTAATCTTTCTGAGTCTGAGTTATGTTATCCCTGTCCTCCAGAACATAGGGAGAACATCTTTGTTTCAGTCTAATTATTTGCAGTTGTTTATTTTCCCCCTAATTGAAATGACCAAATTCATATGTGTGCATATGTGTGCATGTATGTGTGTGCCTATATACTCGTGTGTGTTAAAACTATAAAAAGGTGCTATAATAGAAGTTATTTTGAGGAATTAGGGGAAAGTATAGTGAAGAAGACCTTGGGCTGAAAAAAGTACTGTTTAGCCTATGATTCAATTGAGGTAAAGGGAAAAAAACAGTCAAAGCAAGTGGGCTTCGAGAGAGAGTGCAGTGAACCACTAAAGTCAGACTAGCAAAGGCTGGGAGTATGGAGTTGGGGAAGCAGGCAGCAAACCTAAGACTCTGGGGACTTTACCAGAGCCTGGCTTGTGGTGGTAGGTGGGGGCAGTGCTTACCCTGAAGCCTCATTTGGCAACGAAGGTAGGAATGTATGGCTGGGGCTAGAGAGAGGATCTTCTCCTCCACCTACTTTCCATCTTCCATAATAAATACTGGGCTTTCCTCTCTTGGGACAACATGGTCCCACTGAACTGCAAGAGAGGCTAGAAAGCAAATGTATCACCTTTTCAGTCTCTATAATGGCAGTGAGAAAGGGAATGTGGGTGAAACAACGGACACTATCTGTCCCTATAGGAATCCAGACTAAAACAGTAACAGTGAAGGAGCTTGAGAAATTTGTCGAAGAACTGTCCGTTTTAAAAATTCTCATCTCAAAGACTTAAAGATTAGAATTTCCCCAATATACATTTTAAGGAAGTAATTCCAGTTTTTACCAAAGTCTTCTAAAATATATGGAAATGATGTAAAATCTCCAATTTATTTTATGAAATCTAAGCAGAAAACAGAAAACTACATACTGTTATAAATTATGACTATAGATACAAATGTTAAAATTATTTTAATAGAATTCAAATAGAATTTAGTTGTATACATTTTTTAATTGACATAATTGACATATGACATGGTGTAATTTTAAGGTGTCCAAGGTGTTAATTTGATGCATTTATATATTGCAATATGACTACTACTGTAGAGTTAGCTAACACCTTTATCATGTCATGTTAGTTCATTTTTGTGTTGAGAACAGTTAAGATTTAGTATCTTAACAACTTTGAGGTTTAGAATTTAGCTGCTTATTAAAGAAATATAATGAGATCAAGTAGAATTCAGTCTAGTGGTATAATGTGATGCAATATTAGATTTCTACAAAAATTTTCTAAGGACTGCAAAGTAGACTTACGTACACATGGGGAATGTGAAATGCCTGGAATAAACTTAACGTTCTTTTGATATGTTTTAAAATATTCCCTTATGTGGCAATACTTAAGGAAACACAAACCTTTGCTGAGCATTTCTTTGTGCTAGAGACTTCACAGGTACAACATCATTCAGGCTTCTTAAAAATTCTCAGGGTTTTTCAAAGTTATCAGCTCTGCAACAATTCTGAGTCATGGGTTGGGTAAAAGGGTGGTCAGGGGCTTGGCATACCCAGCAAGATGTGCCAAATGTATGCAGCTTTTCTAATTTATCTTATTAAAAACATACACCACACATACACAACTATTCCCTTTCTTTTTTTTTTTTTTTTTTGGAAGAAAGGCCAATTACAGGTGAGAGGCTCTTTTTTTTTTTTTTTTTTTTAAATATTTATTTATTTATTTATTTATTTATGGCTATGTTGGGTCTTCGTTTCTGTGCGAGGGCTTTCTCTAGTTGCGGCAAGTGGGGACCACTCTTCATCGCGGTGCGCGGGCCTCTCACTATCGTGGCCTCTCTTGTTGTGGAGCACAGGCTCCAGACGCACAGGCTCAGTAGTTGTGGCTCACGGGCCCAGTTGTTCCGTGGCATGTGGGATCTTCCCAGACCAGGGCTTGAACCCGTGTCCCCTGCATTGGCAGGCAGATTCTCAGCCACTGCGCCACCAGGGAAGCCCCACAACTATTCCCTTTCTTTTGAAAGTATCACTTTAGCAACTCAGAACCAGTATAGCCAAGAAAAAATGTTTTGCTATTGGAAAACTACACAAGAAAATGTTGAGAGCTAAGATTTGCCTATTGGAAGTGTTCTTAGAAACAAGAATGTTTAGAATGCAATTTCTCTCAGCTTTGTGTGAGAAGCAGTAGCATGTGTCCTGCCGTTGGGAGCAGAGCCTGTCAGACGATGACTTGGTTTGACTGCTCACATAAGGCACTTTGCTGAGGCAGGAGTTTGTCTGCTTATCATTTCCACACTGCGACTAGCATTAGTCCTTTACCTAATCTTCACTTTTTAGTTTCTGGCTCTTGATGGCTCGGGTAACAACTCTAATGTAATTTCTGGGTGGCTGTTTGCATTTAATAGGTATTAAATTAAATGTGCAATTGGTCGACTGGAGATAAAAGTATCATTGAGCTTTTGGCAAAAAAGCTGAAACATATATTACATTCCAATGGGAAAACCATTAGCTTTAATAACTGGATATAAATTGTTGGCATTTATTATCCTTGTCAGTATGCTAATGCTCATTAGATTTTTAATGAGAGGATGGTAATAAAAACATGGCATAGAGTTAAAAATGGATATTAATTAGGGTATTAAAATGTCCTTATTTATGTAGTTGTGAAGAAGAAAGCTGGTAACTGAAGAAACTCTTTGATAATAAAAAAAATTTCCTCACTCCATTCCTTTTCCCTTCTATCTCTATTATTAAAATACATAAATAGAGAAATAGAAAAAGAAGTTAAATATATAACCATTTAAGGATGAGGCTTTAAGACACATCCTTTGTGACAGTCAGGTAATGTATATATGATGCCAAACAAATACAAATTTTAGCTATGGATAAACAGAACTACATTACAGCACTATATAGTTTTATAAATGAGAAAACATATAGATTATAAGTGCTTCTTTCTTAAGAGGCTGTATAGTGTAGGTTTAGAGTAGTAAATAACAATAAATAATGAAATCCTGGCTTTGCTACGTACTGGTCATGTTACTTAAACTCTCTGAACTTTCACACTCTTAACTGTCATTCTCATGTCACTGATAAGTGAGATAGATAGTTCATGTCAAGCTTTTAGCATATACCCTAGCACAAATGCATATGTTATTATTTCTAATCAAGTAGACTAATAATGGTGGCATATTTAAAAACACAGCTTCAATGTCTACATCTGGCAAATCTGTTCATTGTGGCATATTTTGCTCAAGCTTGTAGAACTTGTGTGCCCACATTTTATGCATGTCTCGTCAGTGTTCCTTTAAATAAAGTAAACTTAATGACCTTTATCAAGTGCCATCCCTCAAGACTTGTGCCAGGTGTATAGGATACAAAGATGAATGAGAAATAGCCTCTCCCTTCAAGGAGACAATTACAACTATTAGCAAAAATCCATAATTTGGATTTTGTTCAGATTTTACTGAAAACTAGGATATGTTTGTTTAAATGAAAAATGTCTTCATCAGTTACTACTGCCTAGCTATAAAATAGATAGATATGTAATTATACAGTGTTACATTTCCTGGAAATGACCCAGTGTTATTTCTCTTTTCACCATGGCACATTTAAAAAGGGCAAATGTGCAAATAAAACTAGCATCTTCTTATTCTTCAAAATAGAGTGATGAATGGGGAAATATTTTTAATAGTCTTTATTTTTTGGAGCAGAAAAATTTTCACGGCAGAATTGAACAGAAGGTACAGAGATTTACTATATACCCCTCCCCCCACACATGCATAGCCTCCTCCATTATCAACATACCCAGCCAGATTGGCACATTTATTACAACTGGTGAACCTATATTGACACGTCATTATCACCCAGAGTCCACAGTTTACCTTAGGTTTCACTCTTGGTGTTGCACATTCTGTGGGTTTGGACAAATGAATAATGACATATATCTACTATTATGGTATCATACAGTATTGCCCTAGAAATATTCTGTGCTGCGCCTATTTATCCATTCCTCCTCCCAATTCCTGGCGATGGCTGATCTTTTTGCTGTCTCCATAGTTTTGCCTTTTCCAGAATGTCATGTAGTTGTAATTATACAGGATTATACAGTCACCTTTTCAGATTGGCTTCTTTCACTTAGTACTATGCATTTAAGTTTCTTCCATGTGTTTTCATGGCTCGATAGCTCTTTCTCTTATCTCTGAATAATATTCCATTGTCTGGTTCACCATTCACCATGTATGCATTCACCTATGAAGAATGTCTTCATTGCTTCCAAGTTTTGGCAATTATGAATTAAGCTGCTATAAATATCCATGTGTAGGTTTTTGTGTGGAGATAAGTTTTCAACTCCTTTGGGTAAATACCAAAGTGTGATTGCTGGATTGTATGATAAGAGTATGTTTAGTTTTGTAAGAAACTGCCAAAGTGTCTTCCAAAGTGGCTGTACCATTTTGCATTCCCACTGGCAATGAATGAGAATTCCTGTTGCTCTGCATCCTTGCCAGCACTTGGTGTTGTCAGTGTTCTGGATTTGGGACATTTTAAAAGGTATGTAGTGGGATCTCATCTTCGTTTGCATTTCCCTGATGACATATGATGTGGAATGTCTTTTCATATGCTTATTTACCATCTGTATATCTTCTTTGGTGAGGATAAATGGGGAAATTTTGAATGCTTATACAGCTATGCCTTTGTTAACAGCTACTTACAGGTGGGTAACACTCAGCTCCCAGCTGCTCACAGTATCAATTGCTCAAGCACAGATTCTGGAGTCAGACATGCCTAGGATTAAATATGGCTCTTCCACTTACAGTTGGGCATTGGACAAATTGTGTAACTTGGTAGCCCTCAGTTTCTATATCTGTAGAATGGGATAATAACTCAAAAAGTGGGTGTGAGAGTTTGATAAGATTATGTGGAAAAGGTGCTTGGCACAGTCCCTGGCACATAGTAAGTGCTGGGAAAGTTCATTTTAAAGATTATTTTGTTTTTACATTTAAAAAATGTAACACGCAAAGTTTCAATTATTGAAGGGTCCTTCTCAGAAATTATTTTTAATTCTTCACCCTTAAGACCAATTTAGAGGACATCAAAGAAAATGGCATAAAAGTATGAAACACAGAAATATTTATTGAAAATGTAATGTTGAATGAACTTTTCACCTCGCCTATAATTTACACTGCATGATTTTTAAGTTGTATGGGAATCTTAACAAATATTTGAAATCTTAAAAGACCAAAGTATGAAACGTCTCTGGAAGCATATGGTGCTGGATCAAAGGACAAGGGCATTTCAGTGAATCCTAACACAACTGTGTTTATTAAAGAGAAAGAATGATCACACAAGATGTATAGATGTTTCATTCTAAATGCATTAAGAACTGTTGAAAGTTTTTTTTAAATATTTATTTTATTATTATTTATTTTTGGCTGTGTTGGGTCTTTGTTGCCATGCGTGGGTTTTTCTCTAGTTGCGGCGAGCGGGGGCTACTCTTCGTTGTGGTGCGCAGGCTTCTCATTGCGGTGGCTTCTCTTGTTGCGGAGCATGGGCTCTAGGTGCGCAGGCTTCAGTAGTTGTGGCACACGAGCTCAGTAGTTGTGGCACATGAGCTCAGTAGTTGTGGCACATGAGCTCAGTAGTTGTGGCTCACGGGCTCTAGAGCGCAGGCTCAGTAGTTGTGGTGCACAGGCTTAGTTGCTCCGCAGCATGTGGGATCTTCCCGGACCAGGGCTTGAACCCGTGTCCCCTGCATTGGCAGGCGGATTCTTTTTTTTTTTTTTTTTTAGAAATTTCATGTAATGGCAGGCGGATTCTTAACCACTGCGCCACCAGGGAAGCCCTGTCAAAAGTTTTGAATGTGTTGTATCAATAGGATAGGCTACTTAAAAAATCTAAATTGATCCTTTCAACATCATCTACAGAGCCCCTCCCTGGATTCTAACCATATTAGCTATTTGCTATGGCCCTTATTCACGAATTCCCACCCCACATAATCTGTGAAAATTCCTAACCAATCTTTTGAGATACCTCTTGGAAGCCTTAGCTGATACATTCCTCTTATACCCCTGGTAGAATTCTGCATATATCTTGTACATGCCCCTATTACAGCAGTAATAATAATAGCTACTAAAATACTGCAGACTTACTGTGTGCCAGGCATTGCATTCAGGATTTCATATATTTTCTCATTATTCCTTGTAATAACTCTTTAAGAGCAACCTGAAGTCTGGGCTAGAGTGATCCATTCTGGATAGTTATAATATTGTAAAGAACACTGACCTTTTCTTCAGGGTGGAAAGATTTGTTGAGCCAAACCTATATACTTCAGGTGTAGAGAGACCTTATGGGCATATAACTTATGTAAATAGGAATAAGGTACAGTCCCTGGCCATGAAGAACTCACGTTCTAGGAAGAGATCCAGACAAGCTCTTAGGTTGGAGCGTGAAAATTGCCATTTTTCTAGACCAAGACTGGTCAAATACAAATAATTTCGTATGATTTGACTTCATATTATATAATAACTCAGGATGCAGAGGCATCTGAATGTTTGCTTTAGGAACTTAATGAAAATAAGAATAAGAGAAATACTTCTGTAGTTCACAATGTAATTGCTGTTCTACAGATGTATGTGAATTTAGCGCCAGCAAAGATTTATTAAGTGTTATGAGAAATAATATTATTTTAAAGGAGGACTATAAAGTTCTAAAATTATAATGTTTAGATTTTATAAAGGTGGAAAATAAATTGAAAGAAATGTTGATCTATATCTAATGTTTCTGTTACAAAGATATATAGGTTGAAACTTGTCATTTGTTTCTCATACTTTTTCCTAATATGCTACATATTGAATTTTGGTGAATTCCAGAGGAACGGTAGTTTTCAAAGACTATTACTTTATACATGCACACATACACACACACAAATTTTACATATATATACATATATATATATATATATCTTCTAAATTTAAGGGGGCAATAATAATAGTTTCTGATATTCCATGGGTGAAAATGTAGGTTAAGCATTCAAAATAAAATGTTGTGATTAATGTATTTATGAGCGTATTTTTTTTCACATATCAACAACCCTTTAGTTTCATTAAAGATACCTTAGATAAGGATAATATTTAAATAAGAAGATAATGGAAAGGTAAGAAGTGAAATGAATTGCTCTCCTTCTAATATAGTTGAAACAAAACTTGACCAGGGCAATAGCAGAACATCTGCGGGGCATACTGAATGTCAGTAAACCAGCAGGAGACAAATAGAATGTCCAGAGGTTAAAATGTTACAAAAGTAGTAATATTTCAAGTCTTTCAAAATTGTATCAATGCTGAGGATGTATTATGTAATAGATGAGATTCTGCTCATAAAGCTAAAAACCATATTTCTGTGTTTGATGTTGTAACCCTAGTGCTCAGCAAAGGCTTATTCACCAAAGGTGCTCAACCAGTAATTGTTGCATGAATAAGTTAGCAGATGAAATATATCAAAGCATGGACTTTTAAATACAATGATTAATCTTTTTAAAAATTAGAAAATCTTCATAGGCATGAAAGCATTTATAATATTTGTGGAAACAAGTCAGTGAAGATGAAAATTCATGGTATAGGAAGGAATTGAAGAACAGAAGTCCAAGATTAAATGCTTAGTTTTATTCCAATGCACATTAATGAATATGATCAGATTCATATTAAAGACTGTACATTTTATTAGATGATTAAAAAGTTGATAAACAGGCCTTTAATCTCTTATAGTTCATGGATATGCTAAATAAATAACATTTGAGGGAAAACCAGGCAACTTTTCAGGTTCAACTCTACCAGACTAAACAGACTTGTAGGGAGAGTCAGAGATAGATGCTCAATGAAATGAGAGTGGAAAGAACTTGGCTTCACTTCATCTTTCTTTTGGGATCTTGGGCCAGTGGCTTAAAACCTAAACTCTCTCAGCTGCCTACATAATCACCTTAATCCAAATATTACAAAGACAAAGTAACATAATTTTATAATTAAATTTACTATAAGAAGAGGTATTCTTTATTAAATTAGGTACATGTAAAAGAAGTGAAATTCAAAGGTGGCTAAGAAAGTGCCTAAGAAAGTGGTAAATTTTCAGGTGTGCCTTGTACCAAATTTGTAATAGTCTCCTAGACCAGAAGGTCTTGGTCACAATGCACTCTGCAAATTCAGCAGCAGCCTTATTGAGAGAAGATAAATAGCAAGGAGGGGAGGGGAAGGGAAGGGGTTTGTCATAACCCAGCTCTGGGGCTAGCTTTTCCAGGAGTTGCCATCAACTGGAATCACAAGGTTAAGGTTGGCAAATGGTAGAGGAGGCCTAGTTTTGAACCAGGTTATTATCATTACTATCAAAAGAATGAGGCTGCAATACTATGTATAAAATAGATAACGAATGAGAACCTACTATATAGCACAGGGAACTCTACTCAGTGCTCTGTGGTGACCTAAACGGGAAGGAAATCCAATAAAGAAGGGCCATATGTATATGTATAGCTGATTCACTTTGCTGTACAGCAGAAACTAACACAACATTGTAAAGCAACCATACTTCAATAAAAATTAATTAAAAAAAAAAAGGATGAGGCTGTAGGACTCTTAACCTAGGGCAGAAGTCAGTACCATGATTCCAAGGATTTCCAGCCATTTGTCAAAAATATGAAAATCATGGACCATGCCTTAGAGTGAGGGGAGCTGATAAGATCCAGGTAGGGGGTCAGGGACTCAGCCAAGTGTGAGTTGAATATGTTTACCTGCCCCATTAAAGTTGGGCTTGGTCATATGACTCACTTTGGCTAATGAAATATTAGCAGACATGACACAAGCAGAGGCTTTCAAGTTCTGGCTCCATTTTGTACTCTACTGATCCCCTATCAGGTCCCCAGGTAGTGCTAGATCCATTAGCCTGGACCTCACATTGAACATAGGTAGTGGAAATCTGAGTTCAACCCACAGCCTGTGGCTAAGGCTAACGGACCCACTTCCTGAACAGAGCTGCTCAGCCAGCTGGGCCCAGCCCAAGTCAACGGAACCACAGTTGACCCTCAGATCTATGCAGTTGGTAATAAACCCTGTGGTTGTAAGCCACTGAGTATTGGGTGGCCTTTTTTGCAGCATATTATAGCAATTTCCAAAGTGTGTGTGTGTGTGTGTAATTTCCTTTCAAAATCTTTAACATTATCCCTGAGTATTAATACTAATTAATATGAATTTTTCATTGCAATGTGTTTAGCCTGTGGTTTTGTTCTTAAGGGTACTCTGTCGCAGTTCACCTGGCAGAAACACTAGGGAAAAAAGGTTTTAGTTTAACTCCCCTTTAGTTAGTCCTCTTGCTATTTCTAAAAGATTTCATTAAAACACAAATGCACTTATTCACTCTGTAAATCCCAAATGTGATCAGCTCATGTGCATGCTTTATGGAGAAAAGGACCAGTCAGCCCACATATTTTGGTAAAAGCACCTAAGAAATTTATTGTTTTCTTAGAACATCCACCAAACAATCTTTCCTCCAAATAATTTATACCCAGAAGATATTTTCACATTTTTATACCACACTAAGAAGCAATTTGTTCTGTAGAAAGGGTGGTGATCAAAACTGTTCAGTATAAGCTGTAAGGCCTATCCAATATGTAGATCCTTTGTACATATTTGAACTTAAAACCACTGTTTGACATGCTGATGTGTTTGTTTGCTCACTTGTTTTAGAAGACTGATTCTGAATTGAAAAACTTTGTAAAACATGAATTTCTCTGTGAGGGTGAGGAGAGGTGAATTTTAAATTGACTTCACAATTTTGTTTCTGTAAATTAAATGTCTACCCACAGTGGAATTTTAAAATCTTTTAACTTTAAGCTAGTTAACTGTACTAGCTGATTTTTAATAATGCAGTGACCTTTCTTTCCTAATTCCCAGTGTAAGGTCCATTGTCATTCACGTATTTAATCCTTACTATACCTGAAGCTTGTATTTTTTTTCTAAAGAAAAGACATTGAAAAATTTGTTTTTATTTTAACTAATATTTTTAAAGTACTTTCTTTTGACTACTAAGAAAATATAATCAGTATGGCAAAACATTAAATATTCCATAGAAATAGTAACAAAACGTTTATTGAGAGCCTACTATGTGTTGTATATTCTTCTAAGAGTTTTACATGTATTAACGCAATTATCCTTCACAGTACTCCATAGGTACTATTATTATCCCTATCTTATTGATAAGGAAAATTGGTAGAGTTTGATTAACTTTCCAGTGTCACACAGGGAGTAGTTAATAAAAGCAAGATTCCAACCCAGGCAATCAGGTTTTAGAGCCTGGATTCATAACCATTTATATTGATCAATTACTAATGTTATAACTCTAAAGATGGACCTAATTAGGATGCTTATTGGTCATAATTTCCCTTTCAAATCACTGGAGCTACTAAAATTCATCTTCAGTTACTGGCAAAGATCATTTTATTGGAATAGTAAAAGGGCAGAATATTGGCAGGTGATAAAATATACTCAGAGGTTGGTAAGCCAAATCTTAAGATGCTTAGGACTTTGAATCTCACTATTTTTCCAGGGCTCTTTGGGAGAAAATTATCAGAAAAATGGCAAATATTCAATTTTGAGTATTTTGGATGAAGTACTTTAGAATTAGTCACTTCCCTATATTTTAATGATTTTATATCTACTACCAAAACTCTTAAATTTAATGAAGGAACTGGATCAAGTTACAGTGTCAAAATTAGAAAAAAAAAAATTCTATTGGCAGTGACCACATGTTCTTTGTAATTCTGTAACAACATGGAAATAAATATTGCTTGCATACTTGTCGATCAAACATTTGTTCTGGCCTCATGCTGTCAGATAATAGGGGGATATTCAACATAAACCTCTCCGTCTTCTTTCTGGAGAAGATTGGAAATAGATCCATCTTAGCAAATGTGGTGGTTAATGTCATTTTGGAAGTGAGTACCTCAAAGCATGAAGTCCTTTATGGGAAAGGCAGATCTTGGCACATTCTTGAAACGTATTCCATGTTATATGAAGACTTAAACTCAACACAAAATGATGATGGAACTTCTTAGTTTCCTCTTCAGAGCTCCAAAATTCTGCAGAGCAAAATAATTGGGATCAGAGAAGTCTATTTACAAGCAAGGCTTGATGGGAAATAAAATTGGACATTTTGAACATGGCAGAATTCCATCAGGGGTTAAGCACAAGTACAATTATCCTTTCTCAGAATATTAGATGCCTTAAATTAATTTACAGGAAACAAAATAACAAGACTAGGTGCTTAAGAGTAATCAAGAATCTTAAAAAAAAGATAAGTTAGCGATTAATAGAGTGTTGAATAATAATATGTATCTCATTATAGATAACTATCTCAGTTTGCTTGGGTTAGAAGTGAGGGCTTTCCTGGGATGTGAGACTTCTCAGTGTATGTTATAATGCATAATTAGCCATGAGAATCACTGTGCAAAGTCCCATGTATTATATTTCTCCCCCACCTTCCCCACCTTTTCTTTCCTTCTCTGTTGACTGACTGTATGAAATAAAGGGAGGGAGTACATTTTTTTTTTTAATGTGCTTTTTTTGTGCAGGGCCTAGTGCTGAGGATAACTAAGACCTTACCTTCAAAACGTTTATAACCTAGATTAGTTGAACATTTAAAAGGCAGTTCTGAAATAAACCAAATGAAGATGCAGAATCCATAAAACTTAGCACTAAGTATAAAATTGCACAAAGCTGACTATTGATGTTTTAAAATAATATCTTTCCCCTTGACATTTTTCTGTTGATGCCTGTTGAATAGCCAAGTAGACTATAACCATTTTATTTATGTCTTGTCTTTCCACTTAGTTACCTCATAGTCTCAGTGAATTCATTTCACCGACTTGTAGTTTTCCAGATCAGGTTTAAGTTCAGTGATATTTTTTTTTTAGCTGTTTTGTTTCAGTGAATTTTTATTCTGCATAATATATTCTGGCAGGCTTTTTGCTAGCTTATTTTTAGAGCTTCATCCACTTAAGCATGGTGAATGACTTGATCAAGGAAATAGTTATATTAGATAAGATTACTTATAAAATGTTGAGTTTGGAAGAAATAACGCACATACAAACATAGTAGCAGCTGCATGAATGGTCTTTGGGGTGAATCCTGTGAGAAGCTTTCAGCTGGACATGATGGCATGGGATGACCATGAGGATGAAACAAAACCCCCTGCTCTGTGGACACTGGTTTTGTTTGCTTGATTGTTCTCAGAGCACTCACTGTGCCGTAAGTGCTGCCCGTATTATTGTTCCATGGTTTATTTTTCATGTGTGGATTGTATCTTAGAATATAAAGGAAAGTGTAGGTTATGCTTGTCATCAGTTTGCTAAAATGCTTGTCTCTCGGCTTTATAAGGTCAAGGTAAATTTAACCCACGGAAAGGGAATTATGTTTTCCTCTCCCACATGTATTCTCATTTAATAAACACTTTTAACCCAACTGGAACATGTTATTTTCCTCCTTTCCTCCTTTCATGAATAAAGTTTACAGTGTTTTGAGAAAATACTGGGGAACTTCTTAAAGATTCCAATGGCTTTTATAAGGAAATTAAATGGTTCCTTTCTTACTACGAGTTAAGTATTATCCCCTGGGGAATTCAGAGATATACAAATATGTGGCTATGTTAAAACTGTACCTTTTAAAAGCAAAGATTAGATGGTAATTACAGTGGCAAAGATGATGCAGGTGATGAGAATAATAACTATAATTTGTTGAGTACTTACTAAATATCATCCATAGTTCAAAGTGCTTTATATATATTATCTTATTTGTGACAGCAATCTAAGAGGTAACGACTATTATCATTTCTACTTCATAAATGCTGAAACTGAGGCTTACCAAGATTAAATGACCCTCTCAGGGTTGTACATCCTGTGTGGGCCTGCTTAGGAGCCCAGGTGGAGATAAAGGAAACTCTCCCAAACATAGGGACGTGGCTATGGAAGGAGCAGCTTCCACTTAGAATGTTGCTGGGAAGTAGAGTCCTCAGGTTGCATCTTAGCCCAGAAGGTTGTGTGTTGGGGTACTTTCTTAGGGATAAAGTTGTCCTCTATGTAGAATGAGATAAGTCAATGAAAGCAAGGGAAGGTAAAATCTCTCACCATTCGAGCAAGGGAATGAAGGCTGGGAAAGAACAGTGAAATAATTTTGATTTGCTACCCTACTGTCAGCAACTTTACATGCATAATTTATTTTAATCTTCAAACAAGTTGCTGGTTTGATAACATTATTTCTATTTTACAGTGAAGACTAAAACTTGGGGCTTGTATAGATTAAAAAAAAATAGCTCAAGGTCATAGAAATAGTAGGTAGTGGATTAAAATTCAGCTCATCTAACTTCAAATATTTTACTTTTTACATTAGAGCATATGGCAAAGCGTTTTTAGTAGTAGGCAGTCTATTGCCTGAGTCTGCTAATATGAAATATAAACATATGTTCATTTCTGAATCTCCTCTACTGGTCGACCTTTTGCCAGTACATATAGACAACATCTGTGACTTATAATGTTTTTTAATTTCCCTGAAGTTTGTTTTAGTGTTGTATTTTATGAAATCAGGGATTGTACATTTACAGCCAGCTTTCATTCAAGGTTTTCTTTTATCAGTAATAGATCGAAGATGGAAGAGAGCTTAAAGAGTGGGACTGAAATGGAAGTTCAGTTACTCTGGGGGAAGATCTTGACTTTTCTTTACTCAGAGATAATTTGTGAAACATCGGATGTCCTCTCATCTGCTCTGACTTAAAGAGCATTCCTCAGTCCTACCCACCCAAGTCATACACACAGCCTGAGCTAAGGCCAACCCCTTAAATAAGAAGCAATAAACAAGGAGGATGAAGAAAAAGGAGTCTCAAGTATTATCCCAAGGCACTGAGAGGACTTTCTAAGTCTATAATCAATGCTGCATGGCCGCAGTGATTGTTACATGGACCTAGCATAGCACTTTCCACACCACATTTGTCATCTGTTTCATCTCCAGTAGAAAATAAATACCCAAAGCAGGAGCACTGTTTTCATCCCTCTGCATTCCTATTATTTTTACAGGTATCTAGTAAGTGTTTGTTGAACAATCAGAGATAAAAAGGTGTAGTTTGCTAGGGAAGTCAGAAAGGCATACTGGAAGGCTCTATCATTTGCAAGCACTCTACTCTGATGAGAGGTGATTAAATTCCTAAGTAGAGATGATAAAGCATGGGCAGGAAGAGATGCTGGCAAAGAATGTTAGAGATGATGTCGTAAGGTCCTTTCTCAATCTAGGATGGTGATTCCAGAGTCTAGCTGCTTGACCCACCTCTGTCATTCTCTGTAAACCTGCACAAAACCCTTATGTGGCTGTTCTTTGTCTACTACATAACCAAGGAACACTTAATAATCTATAAGATCATTTATATTTTGATAATTCTTTGACTTTTATGAAGTACCCTCTGAATATTGGATATATTGCTTAGAATAAGTTCAGTCTTTTTAGAAAGAAATATGTCTTCAAAACCCAAACCTAAATAACTTGTGTTTATAGATCATAATGAACACATTGGAAACAATTGGGACACTGGAAATCCATTTACTTCAATTTTAATGTCTGGCAATATTTTTTTTTAAAATTTTCATTTCAGTGGTAACACCTTGCTTTGAAATGTTATTGAAAACTTTCACACCAAATAATCACGTATGCCTGCTACATTCTAATGAAGATAAACATCAGTATTTCTTTTGAGACATTCATCCCTAAAGAAAAGTCCTTAGAAATAAACGCAATCATTCAGTTGCCTAATATAACTGTCTTTCTGTATCCTGATAGACAGTGAACTGAAGAGGTTTAACTGTCTTTCTGTATCCTGATAGTGAACTGGAGAGGAAGAAGAATATAGAGGAAAGGGGAAATGAGAAATGAATGACATAGTCTTCCATACGATTTTTATTTTTTATCCCTGTCTTTGTCTGAAATAGCCTCCTTCACTCTGGTCCTGAGCTGAACTATAACTTAGTCTCTATATTTAGACCACCTGGCTTTGAATCTTGAATTGCCATTTAATTCCAAGAGTAATCTTGAAAGTTATTTATGTGCCTGTGCATCAGTTCTTGTGTCATAGAATGGGCACAATAATAGACCCATCGCACAGGGTTGTCGGGAGGATTCAATTAGAAAATACATACAAAGTGCTTAGAAGAGTGCTTGGCATATACTAGGCACTTAATAAATGTTAGCTATTATATTTATTGTCATTGCTATTAACTTGTATTCTGGGCTGGAGTTAGTATCATGGGGCCAGAACAATTCATCTGTTACTCATGTTTTTTTTTGGAAATAAAATGGCTCGGAGTTATCATACATCTTGTGCTGAATGGAAACCCTGCCAAGTCCTGTTAACTGAATTTAAACTGTCTGCCACTTCCACTCCAAACTTTTCATCTGCACTGTTCATGTGCTTAGTTCAAACCTTCATCACCACCTGTGCTGTGGTATCAGTCTCTTAACTGGCCTGAAAGTCCTTATTTCTCTAATTCATCTCCCATGTTGGCATCAAGTATATCTTTTGGGGTTGCAAAGCTGACATCTGCTTGAAAATCCCCTCTAGCACATAGTAAGTGTTCAACAAAAATGCTTTGTTTCCTCTGTTTCCCTTCTAGTGATGCTGCAGGCTGCTTATGAATGAGCAAGCTCTCCAGTGTTGGTGACACTCAGGTAGCTGCTGAATTCAATGTGTCAGGTATTCCACAGCAGGGATTTCATAGTGTGTTGGATATTGAACTGAAACAGTTAAGTTGCTTTCCAGTTCTGGGGATTCAGTAATCATATGGCCTACACATAGGCTGAGTCTAAGAGAATCATTTGTCATTTGAAAGAGTCATAACATTTAGACACATTTGTTAGGTCCCATTTAGATATCCCCTAGTTCCAAAAATCCATGTTAATCTTTCAACTAGTGTACGGGATTTAAAAAAATAGACCTTAATACATATAGAATTTTGCTTATTATGTTGTTTATAGTTTTATACTTGATGCTTTAGGAGACTCTTCATGATAATTTAAAAATGTTTTTTTCTTCTTGCTTCTTTAGAATGTGCTAAAGAGAAAAGAAAATAAAAAGGGAACATTGCTTAATATTGGTATTTTGATTCTTTTGATGTTGTAAAGAAGTCAGAACTAAAGCACATGATGCTTTCAAAGTTCAGGTTTTACATTATTTATTGGCCATGTGAAATATCATTTGAGAAAATTGAAACAAAAACTATACTGTGTTGGCCACACCTTGAATTATTGTGATAATCAAACTCCTGCCTTATATAGTTTCTTTGATATGCATACTTTTTTATGATGAAGGGATTTTTGCTATATTGTTCAGCCTGGGATTACAGTCAGACCCATCCCTCCACAGGGCAAGCCGAGCCCTACCTTGAGGATAAGGTCCTCATGGGCTGCTGTTTGCTTAGGAGAGAGGCTTGTCCCTCAGACCAGAAACTAGAAAGAAATAGGAGGGCACTGCTTCCATAGCAGAGTTAGAATCTTTCTTGGACCATGGAGGCATCAGGGTGATTGAAAGGCTGCTGGGTCCTAGAAGTATCCTCCCCATGAGGCAGCCTGGGATCTGGGAAGAAAGAAGAATGTGGGTGTGGAGTTTGTGGCTCTGAACCAACCCTTTGAGACTAAGAGCTGGATATTCTCTTTTCTCTGGGTCAGGAATATGGAATGGGCTGGGTTTTAAGAGCATGCTAGCTAAAGCAGAATTCAACAACAGCAACGACAGTAACTTACACTTCCCTAAACTGAACTGTTTTATTTATGTGACAGACTTTTGCTTATCTCCTCCCATTTCTCCTCAGCATCTGTTAGGGGCTGAATTTTGCTCCCTGCTCCAAATTTCTGTATTTCCCCCCAAACCCCCCAGTGCCTCAGAGTGTGACCACATTTGGAGATGGGGCCTTTAAAAAGGTGACTGAGTTAAAAAAGAGGCCATTAGAGGGGGACCTAATTAACCTGACTAGTATCCTTATAAGAAGAGGAAATTCAGGCACACAGAGGGACGCCAGGGACTCAGGGATGTGTGCGCACAGAGGAAAGACCATGCCAGGGCACAGAGTGAAGGTGGTCATCTGTGAGCTAAGGAGAGAGACCTCAGACGAGACTCAGCCTACTCGTCTTGCATTACTAACCTCCAGAACTGTGAGAAATAAATTTCTTCTGTTTAAGCTATCCAGTCTGTGGTACTTTGTTATAGCAGCCCTAGAAACTAATATAGCATCTAAAAAGCATCTCTTTGAAGCATTAGCTGGGTTCATCAGTGCTGAAGGGAACCCACAGAAACGGATTTTTCACCCCCTCTGGGAAAGGCTTGAGTGTAGGAGCGGGACAACCCAGGGCACGGTAATCAATGGGAAAGAATACCAAGGGGCAGGTAAAATGTGTGACCTGTGTCTTGCTGTTACTCACTAGCCATGGGGGGTTCTATTTTATTAGTTAATAAAGAAGGTAATTCCCCTCTAATTACCAATTATAAACTGAGCTGTGAAAGGAAGGAAAGCTAGAGGATTAAAGTGAATTGTATTGACCAAATCATTCTCCCCTTGTGTAGTTTCAGAGACAGTTGTTTAAAATCTGTGTGTGATTTTTTTTTTTTTTAAGCAAAACTGCTTTTAAATTCTGGGAAAATGGTTTCATATCAACTGTTATAATTCTGAGAAGTCAGCTTTTTTCTTTAGCAGATATTTTTAGATACCAGCTGCTGAAACCAAACAATGGTTCTGGCAACAGCAGAGACACACATACATGATCATACGATCTAGACACTTATACCCCCTGGCTGAAACTATAAGGTTAATTAATGCTATTTAAATATTAATATCCTCAGAACTGGGGGAGAGTTTAAAACAAAAGGAATATGTTTTATTTTTGTCCCCAGGAAATATTATGTGAGACAAGTCTACACCACTTACAGTTATTAGAAGATACTTTATTGTATTCTATAATATTCTTATGGCTTCTCTGCATTCTAATATAACTCTCCTTGAGCCTCTGAATTTTTAGATCTCTGAATTATTATATAGACTGAATTATTAAATAACAAATTTTAAAAACATTTCTGTTTTCATACATAACCTGATTTTTAAATTAACCAAGTTTATTTTTTTTGCTCGTGCCAATCAAAGGAAGAAATAAGTGATGTAGAAAAAAAAAATCACATATCCTTTGTGATAGATTACTTTGTCCCCCCCCACTTCAAATCAGAAAAAGGACCTCCACATTCCAGAGGGAATATATTTTCATGCCTTAAGGAAAAAGTCTGTTATTGGCTTAGGCTAGTTTAAACATCAGTGGTTACGTTGGCATTTCTATCCTAATTGCCTTCCCCCTGTATTAATTTTCCATTGCTTGCTGTAACAAATTACCACAAACTCAGTAGCTTAAAACAACACAGATTTATTCTTTTATAGCTCTGGGGGTCAGAAGTCTAAAATTGGTATTGCTGAGTTAAAATGAAGGTGTCTACCAGTCTGCATTCTTTCTAGATGCTCTAGGGGGAGATTTAATTTCTTGCCTTTTTCCAACTTCCAGAGGCTGCCTATATTCCTGGCTTGTGGGTCCTTCCTGCATCTTTTAAAGCCAGCAGTGTAGCATCTTCAAATCTCTCTCTCTCTCTCTCTCCCCCACACCCCCTCCCTCTGTCTCCCTCCCCCTCCCTCCCTCACCTCTGCTTCTGTCATCACATCTCTTTCACTGACTCTTGCCTTTCTCTTGTAATAAGGACCCTTGTTATTACATTGGACCCAATGGATAAGGCAAGATAATCTTTCATCTCAGGATCCTTTACTTAATCACATATGCAAAGTCTCTTTTGCCATTTAAGGCAAGCTGTAACATATTTACAGGTTCTGGGTGTTAGGACGTGGATATTTTGGGGGGATCATTATTCTGCATACAACATGCACACAATCGGAAGACCTTCTGATTGTGGAATGGATCTATCAGAGCCCACATAGAGTGGGTTAACTGTCTCTGAAGTTTTGAAGGTCGTAACTATGGAACATTTGTATGCAATTGTAGTCAGATTTGATATGTGGTCTCTAATTTAGTGGAGAACTGCTGCTGATGTGACAACTGGGCCTGATAGGTGAGAGTTTTTAGAGGGGACACAGGTCCACAACCCATTATCTGGAACTCTTAGGGCCAGTTGTGTCTCAGATTTGTGAACGGTAATGTGGTTTATAACTATATATTACATAATGTTCCCAGTGGGGTCTGTAACTAGGTTAATTCCTATTTCTGCAGTGAGTCATGAATATTCATACTAAGTGAGATAAAGACCATAAATAGCCTTACGTCTGTTCATATCAGATTTTTGCCACCTCTTGAGTTACAAAAAATGATCAGTTTCTAGAGCCTTTTTGATTTGGAATTGTGCACGGTATCATTGTATAGGGAAGAACAAGAGCCAGAAAACACACACATATACACATACATGGAGATGTGTACACACATACACAAAATACTTTAATATTATTGCCTATCAAGTGAGGGTTGAAAATTGTGCATGGAAATGAATGGGAAAAAGCAGGGTCAAATATAATCAAAACTTTAATGGGTATTCTATTATCTATTATAGACTAAATTTCTTTTCCTTCTTGAACAAAAGGAACTATTCTTGAATGGATAGAGAAAACAAAGATGATAGTACTATTAGGACTTTTCTTTGGAGCTAATCTCTCTTAGTTATGCCAACACACATCTGGTAGGGACTCTATCTTGGGGGGAGGAGACTTCTTTCTATATCATGGAACACAGCTCCTCCATGTCTTATCAGAGTTCTGGGAGGAGTGGGTAAGAAGATCCATCAATAAGTTTTAAGGAGTCTCTGAACAAACCCCAGTGTGTGGGAGCCAGATAGGGTCTCTGATGATGTTACTGTGAGCAAAGAAAGACACTGGACCTAGTCCTGACTAGTCTAGTGGGCTAGTGCTGGCCAAACCCAGAATTAGGATGAGGAAAAGAGTAGGTGGCTTAAGTGTGTGAGGCAGTGGGTGCTAAAGCCTACTCTGACTCAGTCCTCTAAATGTTGCCTTCAACCTAGGAAGAGACTGAATGTGTAAATTGAAAGAACTGGTCTCTGGGGCACAGGTATCCTAAGGTATGGAACACCCTAACTGAGTTTAATATAGAAAAATTACCCTCTGGATCAGTAAGGAAAGTTAAGCCACACAGCAGTAACAGACAGCCCCCAAGTCTCAAAACAATAAAATAAAATTTCCCGCTTATTCTTCTTACTGTCTACCTGTTCACTGGCATTACTGGTCATCTTGAAAGAGAGAAATAGAGCTCTGCGGTGTCACACTGCAATTAAATGCTCTTCCTTAGAACTGATACATGTCACTCCTCCCAACCCACCGACCCAAACTAGTCTTGTGGTACCTCCAAACAACAAGGGGGCCAGGAAATGTAATCCTACCACGTACTCAGAAGGCAGCAGGACCAGAATGATTTGGCAAACTATGCTAATGACTATATAACCTTCTCTGAAGGGCTGATGTATCTAGAAATATTCTCCATATCAGCAATGATAAATGATAGGCTCAATCTTTAAGTCACAGAGATTTCAGAGTTAGTTTTACCAGTAAGAGTGGTGCCATCTTTCCACAGCCCCTACTTCTCCAGGAGAAGAATCAACTCCTGCTGCTTCTCCCTGACCTTTACCTCACTTGGTTCAGCTCATGGGACCATCTCTTCGCCAAGCCAGCAGTCTGGAAACAGAAACTTATTCTGACCCCTGCCCTGGGGCAACTTCACACAAGGTGGCATAATCCAGAAATCAAAAAGAGTTTCTACCCCAAGGGTCAAAGTTTTGAAGGAGAGCTTTCCATTAACTAGAGGACGTGAAGTGTGATTACCCTCACTCCTAGAATACTTTGTTTAGTGATCACACTTCACACATAACCCAAAACCAAAAGCTTCTGCTTTGCAGCCATTCCCCTCCAATGCATGCAGTGCTCTAAACTGTTTCTTTCCCCATAGCATGCCCACCTCTTCTCCATCCCCCCCTCCACCCCTCACTTGAAGTTCTACTAAGTTAGCAAGGAATCCCTGGATATATAAAGGGGAGGACGTTGGGACTTGTACTTACCCAGGAATGTGAATGGGGCTCCTTTTTTGCATCTTAAACTGTAAAATGACACAATCAGCAGTTCAGGCAACTTCCCTCTTCTCATTTACAAATAAGCACTGACATTTGTTTGCCTGTCTTGAGTGGTATTAGAATTGCCCATATTTTGTTCTCCCTTTTAACTGCTGAATATGGATGCCATGGAATTGGCTTGTAACAAGCAATAGCAAAATGTAAAGGATTGTTGCTTGCAAATGTATTAACTTAAAACATAGACTGTTTTAAGTTAATGCACATGCAAGGAAATATTATATTTATGAGCTGTGCAGTGTTCCAAGTTATTTAACAGTAAGAATCTATGTGGTGGAGTCAAATGTTAAGTGGTTAAATAAAATGTGCATTGCGGGCTCGCAGTGTCCAATTCGTATTGATTAATGCTCTGCTACTGCATATTTTCCTTTTACAGATGTTCACAAAATATCTTTTCTGTTATCACTGTCCTTGTATTATCATCTGCAGGTGAGAAATTCTTACTGTAGTATGATTGTGTAAAGTGCTTCAACTCACTTTGGTAAGACACATGAGGACTTTTTAGAGATGATTGCTGTAAATGCCACACTACACTACCTGCTATTTCCTTGATTTTGGCATTATTAAATAGGATGAATAAATAACATTCTTCAGTCGCTCATTCCTCTTGCAACTAGTCATCTGGCATGCCACATTTTCAACTTACTGAATTTTATTCTACAAATATGTTTGTGTTCCAGTAAGTATTTAATATTCAAGCAGGGATGCTAATGGCCAGGGAGTCAGGAGACTTAGAGCTGAGCTCCTGTTCTGTTACTAAGTATTTGTAATACTTGGTTCAGTGAGCCTCTGTGAGCCCTGTTTTTGTCTATAAAATCAGTACCTTAAATAATTCTGAGGTTCACTTTAGTTTGAAAATGATCTGATTTGATATATTCATCATCAGTTAAAGATGCTGGAAGGTTAGAGGTTACTGTAATTATTTGGAATCTGACTTTCAGTCATTCAAAATTTTTATTTTTCGTCAAAATAATATTTTATTTGGATAACTTACATTTTATAATTTTATAGATTTATAGGTACTATATAATACAACTTAGTATGTAATATGTAATATATAGTATATATGTATATAATGTGTATGTAAGATTTGTGTATTTATATATCTTTATTTGTATCTTTTGCATATAAACATGTTTTTTGCTTCTCCACTCTATATGATATATACAAATCTGAATTAATAACTCACTGAATTAGTATAAAGGACAAATTGAAGAGAGGTATAATCATTCACTGTAGAAAAAAAAATTTAAGGTAAACATATTTCTTGAAGGGCCCTGAATTGATTGCCCACAAATCATTAGCTCTTTAACATTCATTGCTTAGGAGGAGAGGAGCTCCCCAAGAAATTTAACTTTGAAGTGTTGGAAGTCATTCCCCAATGAAGTCTAATGAGATTTAAAGGAGAGGGTGACAATTTAGAGTTCTCTCTTCAGTTATGTAAAGGATTATTAGGTAGAAGAATAATAAGTTTATTCTGTGTGGCTCTAGAGGAGAGAAAGGGGGCCTGTTGCTGTTGTTTGTCCTTTTGTCCAATAAATATTTATCGAGTGCCGTCTCTGAGTGAGGTGCTGTGGACTCCAAATCACGCCCTGCTTTCTAGAATGCTCACTGTACCTGGAAGTTAGGGTAAGGTGATTCTCTTTACAATAGGAAGAAGAATGAATAATTTTTGCATCCTGATAGGGCTCTGAGCTCCCATCCCAGGCAGTATTTTTGAAGAGAATGAATTAAACTTTGTTAAGAATATTATAGGAAGGAATTCTTGCCTCATAAAGGAAGAGAGACTGGTTCATTATCAAATCATCTCATCTGATTAGGTGGGGCTCGTTAGGGAGGAGGAGTACAAGTGGTTTAATTTGATTTGATTTACACTTCAAAGAATGCCATTTCACTGAATACTTCAGGTAGGCATTTTGCTGAGATAAGGTGAGTTAAACTAACATACCTACATTTTTCTATGAATTAACCCTAAAAAAAAAAAAATCACAATTGGCTCATGAAAAAGGGTAAAAGCCATCTTCACTGTGGAATGCCATCCCATGGCCTGTTTGGCCTGTAGTAAGAATCTCTGATTACAATATCAGTTAAGAATATGAGAATAATGAGTCCAAAAACAGCAACAACTTGGGTTTTTCTAAGTACAGTAGTTTAAATGTCTTTATGCTTTAATCAAATGTCTACATCTGCTTTATATTACTTTTTTGAATGTTGGACAAGAAGAATGCTCTATAGGAGAGGATGCATGTTTGATACATTTTCCCTTTAATGTTAAAATATTTATTTTGTTATTTAGATACTTAATACTTACATTAATTGTAGCCATTACAAAATTCTGCTCGAATATAGTACTAATATAAGGCTTCATCTATCCTTTCTGATCCTCATTTGACCCTCATTTCAAGGTAACTGTATAAACTGTGGACAGTAATACCCACCCCATAATATTGTTACAAGGAGTGAATTATATGATAGCTTCTTAGTATACATTTCCAAACAAAAATGATTTTTATCTTTAAATAGTAATTTTAAAATATTTTATAAAGAGCATTTAACATTATATCAACCTAAGGAGCCAATTTAAGACTTTTATTTATATCAAATTCTTTGGAACATATTTACATGGATGTTTAGGGTTTTATTATACTTTTTTGACTTCCCACCAGAATAGTCTGTCTTCCAGACACAAATCCACTAATAACAATCATGGTACTTCCATAAAAGTAGGCTATTCATTATAGGTAAGAATTAATGAATGTGTCTAGGTGAACAATGGAGAAATCTTTCATTTTCTTCAATAACAGATAATGGAATCTGAGGTAGGGAGGGGTGGTGGTGAAGAGCTTAGATTCTGGAGTAAACAGACACAGGTTTGCATCCAAGCTCTGCCATTTAAAAATAATGATGCGTATGTTACTTAATTTCTTGAGTCTGTCTCCTCATTTGTAAAATGGCAAAATAACAATTTCTTCATAGTCTTCTGTAGGAATCAAATGAGATAATGCTCATAACTTGCTTGACACTTACCCAGTGTCATGACAAATAATGGTAAAACATGTTCCACAACCACAGCTATAAATCTTATGGAGTGGGATTGACTCTCAGCTCCCAAATTCACAGATGCAAGAAATATAATTTCATTTTTTCTAAAAAAACAGAAAAAACCCAAAAACCCCCTGAAATCTAACTACATCCCTCTTTTTACCAGGGTAGAAGATCTCCTACTCTGGATTTTCATTCCTTGCCTGCTGGAGTCTAAATGGCATTAGCAGTGTCAAGACTATAGGGGGACATTTCTTAATCATTAGCTCCCATATCCACCCAGGTTACCATCACTCTGCTTGCTTTGGCCCTTTAGGTTCAGTCACTATCTCAGCAACTCCTATGCAGGTCATAGGACAAGGACACTGTGAATGTGTCAGTGGTTCCATCTGCCTGTGATTCAAATAGCCATTTTCCCTCTTGGTCTAGCCTTGAGGTCCTCCTTGGCTGTCTCAGCAAAGGGCTCCTTTTGTGGACCCACAGCCTTCTCTGACCTTATCTCCTTTCCTCCACCTTTCTCTCAGAAGAGCTAGAGATGTTCTTCTTCAAGTCCCGTAGGGTTGGGGAGGTCTCACCTAAGTTTGTTTTGTACAAAATAAATATATTTCCGCGTTCCAGGTATATCTGCAACCCAAACTCTTGAAACCTCTAAATTCCTTTAAGGGTTAAATGTGTTTGGCAAATAAAATCTAGAAAACCTGTTAAGCAGTTTTTCAGTTCTCCATGCTTGAAGGCAAGAGCAAGGAAGCAGGAGCAGAAATCTTCTGAGGGAAAAATAGCAATAGCATTAATTGATTATCAAAAATTTAACCTTATACTTTGTGTGATATTAATGTGCATCACATTTAGTATTCCATTTTGCTACGTACTCAGTGAATTCCAGGTCTGTTATTTACTTAGAATTCTGCTAATTGTTGTGGGAGAAGTTGCAAAAGTAGGAGGTTCTGCTACTGAAGAACTCACAGGCTTGGAGGGGGGAGATAAATGTATATACAGGAAAAATTTGACATGGAAAAATACGAATTAAAAGTTAAAAATTGAACAAGGGGTGCTGTTCAGTTGGGTGTTGGATATGGTATACCATTTAGTAGAGGTAAAGGAGTTGAAGGAGAGGAGCAACTCCTGTGGGTAGAGGTGGCACTGGTAGAGCTGGTGGTGGGGATGGCCCTCCATCCACCTGTGGATGTAGTGGAGGTGGTCCTGGAATTTATGAGCAACCTGTGAGTCCACACTCTTGGGTTTCATGCTGGAATTCTGTTCCAAGGTCTTTGAATTTTTATTCCTCTTTTTGAAGCTTGTCTTGAGTTTACTGTGAGGTTCCGAATTCTTCATTTTTCTATCAAAAGTGTGAAATCAGTGTCTGATCTTCATCTGTGCTTGAACTCTGGGTCCACACCAAGGCAGCTCATGAGCTGTTGATCACACACTTCGATTTCCTAATCAGAGGAGAAGAGAGTGGTCTGTATAGTTTAACAGAAGTTTCCTGGAGATTCTGTTTTGACATTCTTTTCCTCATTTTGGAATTACTGCATTAAAGGCTAAGTTGGATTTCACCAAGTACTGTAAGATGATAGACAGTTTGGAAAAATAAGGACTATTTGGAAATACCATTGAGAGCTTCAAGCAAAATGATAATTTAGCTAGAGTCACCTGACACTAGGGCCCATTCAGGATCTAATGGAAGAGGAAGACACTGGGTTTAGAGAGGAACAAATTGCAGACAGTCGTAAACTTGAGGTGATGAACAGTGGACTTGGGGTGGAGGTGGTGACCAAGATTAAGAAGAAACCTAAGGAAAAATCATTCGAGCCAATGTTTTTACAGATCTTATTGTGTGGTAGACACTGTTCTGAGCACTTCTGTCATATTCCCTCATTGAATCCTCTCAACTCTATGAGGTAAGTACTCCTATCCTCATTTTACAGATGAGGAGACTGAAACATACAGTAAGTCACTCAAGGTACACAAGTAAAAGCAGTGGGGATAGAATTTGAATCTGGGTAGTGTGTCTCCATAGTTTATGATTTTACCAGCTACTTCTCAAGCAATTCCAGGGTAAATAAAAAGAGATCAGATTAAATCTAAATGGTAAAGAAGCAGAAGTCAAGGATGGTTCCCTGGTTTTTATCCTAAATGACTAAAAGAATTGTTGCAATAATGATGCAAAAAAATGAGATGGAAAGGAGGCTGTTTCATTATTTAGTTATCTGGTTATGCAAAGGTATACATATGTTTGTTGTTTGTATAACTTAATTTGCATATAGATTTAGTAAAGCCTCCATTGTTTAGGGATGTCTTTTCTCTCTAACATCTACTCCTAGCCTCCTGAAATATATAGTCCATGGTGTCTTCATAAGACGACAAGTTTTCCTACCATATAAAGTAGGGGGTATCTTAGAAAATTAAGTGTTAAGTTTCTTGTCCTAGTATCTTTATGTTTAGCCATAGTATTTAATTTTGTCATTGTCATGCAGTGATTTTTTTTTTTTGGCTTCTTCTCTAACCATTTTGTTAATGGGGTATTAATTTGAAAATAAATTCTTTTCAGAAACGTTTCCAAGAATTAATTGGCAGGGAGTACTCCACCCATGTGTCTCAAGGTTGTGAGTTTTAAGGTGAAGGTGTTTTGGCTTGATCCTTTTAGTCTTGAGAAATAATTGTTATATACTCTATAAGTTTAAGGTGTATGGCATGACGGTTTGATTTATATATATTTTGAAATGATTACCACAAGTTCAGCTAACATCCATCTTCTCAATAGAAACAATAAAAAGAAAAGCAAAAGGAAAAAAAGGAAGAAAATTTTCTACTTGTGATGAGAACTCCTAGGATTTATTCTCTTAACAACGTTCATATATATCATATAGCAGTGTTAGCTATACACATCGTATTGTATATTACATCCCTAGTACTTATTTATCTTATAACTGGAAGTTTATACATTTTGACCACCTTCCACCAATTTCCTCTCCCTCTACCTTCTGGCTTGGGCTTGCTTCTGGTAACCACAAGTCTGTCTGATCTCTTTTTCTATAAGGTTTTTAAAAAAATTCCATATATAAGTGAGATTATATGGTATTTGTCTTTCTTTGTCTGACTTTTTTCATTTAGCATAATGCCTTCAGTGTCCACCTACGTTGTTACAAATAGGATGATTTTTTTGTTTTTTTTTAATGGCTGAATAATATTCCATTGTGTGTGTGTGTGTCCATTCATCCATCATTGGACACTTAGGTTGTTTCCATATCTTGGCTACTGTAAATAATGCTACTATGAACATGGAGGTTCAGATATATTTTCGAGTAAGTGTTTTTGTTTCCTTTAGATATAGTCCCAGAAGTGGAATTGCTGGACCATATGTAGTTTTATTTTTAATTTTTTGAGGATCCTCCATATCATCTTCCATAGTGGCTGTACCAATTAATGATCCCACCAACAGTGTACAAAGATTTCCTTTTCTCCACATCCACACCAGTGTTAGTTATCTTTTGTCTTTTTGATAATAGCCGTTCTAACAGGAGTGAAGTGATATCTCATTGTGGTTTTAATTTGCATTTCCCTAATGATCAGTGATGCTTAGCATCTTTTCATGTACCTATTGGCCTTTTGCATATCTTCTTTGAAAAAAAAGTCTATTCAAGTTCTTTGCCCATTCTTTAATTGTTATTATATTTTGCTGTTGAGTTGTACAAATTCTTTATATATTTTGGATATTAACCCCTTATCAGACACACGGTTTGCAAATATTTTCTTCCAATCAGTAGGTTGCCTTTTCATTTTGATGATTTCCTTTGCTATGGAGAAGCTTTTTAGTTTGATGTTGTCCTGCTTGTTTAATTTTGCTTTTGTTGTCTTTGCTTCTGGAGTCAGACGCAAAAACATCATCACCAAGACCAATGTCAAGGAGTTTACTGCCTATGGTTTCTTCTTGGACTTTTATGGTTTCAGGTCTTATGTTCAAGGCTTTAATCCATTTTGAGTTAATTTTTCTGATGGTATAAGATATCAGTCCAGTTTCATTCTTTACATGTGAACATCTGGTTATCCCAGCACCATTTATTGAAAAGACTGTCTTTTCTCCATTGCATATTCTTGGCTCACTTGTGAAATATTAGTTGACTGTATATTCTTGGGTTTATTTCTGGGCTCTCAATTCTGTTCCATTGGTCTATTTGTCTGTTTTTATATCAGTACTGTATTGTTTTCATGACTGTAGCTTTATAGTGTTGGCTTGATCCTTGATTCTGTTTTGTTGCTAGCATTTTTCTGAACTTCAGATGATTAATGGTGATAATTAAAGTTTCCTATAATGACACTCTAATAATAGCAGAGTTTTGAATTACTTTAATGAAAAAGATTCATTGAGTGCCTGAATTTTGTTATTTTGATATGTAGGATAATAGGTCTGTGTTCAGTGAGAACCACTTATGGCAGAATTTCCTTTGCTAAAATGACCTATTTTTGCTACTCTCCTGAAATCAATACCACTTTGAAATGTCATTTAGGTGGCAATAGACCATTTTAAAAAAGCACATCATTCTGTGCACATTTAACTGCCTGATAGTGAGTGATACAAAAATACATAGTGGTTAATTAATATTGACAAAAGAACTGCTATGCAATTCTCCAGGAGGTTGCAGATCACAGCTAGAAGTTCTTTAATACATATGAATGCTTGAACTGAGTGCAAAGATACTTTTGATTCCTTAATCTTTCACAGGACTGGGTTTTGTAGCTTTAAAAAGAATTAAAAAAAAATTTAAGCTATAAGTCAGAACATTTGGTGGAAAATTTGTGAGACTCTAAGCATAATGAAAGTAGAGACAATGTTTGTCCTGTGAATTCCTGTGTTTCTAGACCTTAGTTCCTGTGACTAGCAGAGTTGAGTGTTTAATAAATGCTGAATGAATGAGGAAAAGACACCTTGCAAATGAATTTGTAGAAGACTTGTGAATTAAACAAGAAGTCATAAAATGAACCAAAGGATGACAATAAGCTTTTACAAATAACAGGATCTACCTTATGAAATTTGGCCTTTAAATTGTAAATTTTCTTACTGTACCTTTTAGGATATGCTACTCAGAATGTCAGGTTTTAAGAGATGACACTTTTTGCCACTTGGTGGCATCATTGTAGCTATGATGGAGTTTTAACTAACTCCAAGCTGAAGGAATTTGTCTTTGACATATATATCATTAAATGCTCATCTTTTGATGAAATGTACAAGAGGCATTATGCAATTGGACTATAAACGTATGACAAAACATTGAATATGCATTTTTTTCTGTGACAGTTTAAGAATAACTCTGAAATTAAAACTAACTCCTCTGTTTGTAATGATTGCTCCTTTGCTTCAACATAAAGCTTCTTCATGCAAATAATTAAATAAAAATAAAACTAGATTAATAAAGACGTAGTTCAAGTAAATTGGAAAAAGCAAATTATGTAATATTATTAAATTTTAAGAAGAAATTTAATTTATCATAACCATTAGAGGTTTGTAGGCTTAAGCTGTTTCCTCTGAGCTACTCTGGGATTTTCACAATTGAGATGAAATTATATACTTTCTCTTTGGAATGACATTTCCATCGTTTTTCATTCATAGTAACCTTTGTCTACAGTCACTATTATGTTTAGATTGGAGTCTATTTGGTCACTATTGGATTGCTCAACCTTCTCTTAATACTTCCCTGGAAGATCTTAGACAATGTAATGGTCTTCACGTTAGACCCTTGCTTGAATTGGAAGACAGCTGTTTATTTTCATTCACTACCCGTTTCCTCCTATTTTCCTATTTTGGGCTCAAAGTTAATTGGAACATTACATTACTGTTTAATACAGGAAAAAATTATTATTTAAAAATGTAAATTCAATGGACATTTCTTAGGAAAGCATGAAATGTCATCTTTGTGCAAGATGGGTCTTCTGTGTGTGTGTGTGTGTGTGTGTGTGTGTGTGTGTGTGTGTTAGTTTCTGCTTTATAACAAAGTGAGTCAGTTATACATATACATATGTTCCCATATCTCTTCCCTCTTGCATCTCCCTCCCTCCCACCCTCCCTATCCCACCCTTCTAGCTGGTCACAAAGCACCGAGCTGATCTCCCTGTGCTATGCGGCTGCTTCCCACTAGCTATCTATTTTACATTTGGTAGTGTATACATGTCCATGACACTCTCTTACCCTGTCACATCTCACCCCACCCCCTCCCCATATCCTCAAGTCCATTCTCTAGTAGGTCTGTGTCTTTATTCCCGTCTTGCCGCTAGGTTCTTCATGACCCTTTTTTTTTTTTTCCTTAGATTCCATATATATGTGTTAGCATACTGTATTTGTTTTTCTCTTTCTGACTTACTTCACTCCGTATGACAGTGGGTCTTCTTTTGAATAAGAGATTAGGCATTCTGGCTCCTTCCTTGATTAATATATTTATACATTTAAAATCTCTCTCAGTGAAGAAGTATAGAATTGAAAAACAAACAAAAAAAGCACCATTGATATTAAATCAGATATTGGACTGCCTAGTCATGTTGTCTGGTCCAAAACATATTTATCCAAAATATTCTATATCTTCCATGCCTTGCTTGTGAAGTACATTATACTCTATCTTACGGTAATTTATTTAGCCTTGTACTTTGTTTTAAATGTTGAATATTCTCCAGAGACTTTTGTGTAATGGAAATGTAATTAATCTTCCATTTTCCTCTTGTCTACATTTACAACAAATTAGTTAAATACTTAGAAACCAGTAACGCTTGAGATTTTATGTTTCAGATTTGCAGTTCAGTTTTTTGTTAGACATTTGTATTTTATCCAGAAACTTAGCAAGAGAGGTAAAAACATCAGTTAAGAAGGCATGAGGATTCTTAGGCTGTAACTTTGGGAGAATTAAATGGATTATTGTCCCATTGAGTTTCCCGGACCAGCTCGCAAAAATTCTTTTAGCCCTTGTAGAAACAGTATGTGACTGTCTAGGAGGCCACAGTAGATACTTTGTTGTGTAGACACAGAAGAAACCTGGGAGTAGAATATGAATTCTGCTTTAGAGGGAATAATAAAACTCTTAGTTGTTAGTCTCAGCAATTTGCTAGAGGCCAAATATGTTAGACATTATCTTTATCCCCACAAAGTCTACAAGGACTAGTTGGTCACACTTGGTAATTATTGTCAAGTTGATCTTCAAAGTACAAATTGTGGCCTAGAGTCTAAGGTTCCATTCCCAACTTCATTGTTGCTCAAAAATTGATTAAATATACAGTCCCATGCTTAAATATGGATTCAAAGGGTATGTTCTTCTTGTGAGCCAATGAAATCTAACTTGGAGTTTAGATGATACTGCATTTTGTGTAAGATTGTGTTGGAAATATGGGTTAACTATCTCTGGAGTCTTATTACCAAGATGAATTCAGAATTATAAATATGTGGCCATGTTCTCTGGATAGGTCAAGGAAATTCCTCTAGTTATTGGGTTACAATGATTACTCTGACAAACAGTTGTATAAAATAAATTCTCTGATTTCATGTGTAGTACAGTCACACTCTACTGAAAATACTTGTACTTATTTAAATCAAATCACAGGAAGAAAGAAGGGAGATAAGCTGAGCATTATGATGTTCTCCATAATGTTTTGTTCTGCCATCAAATAATGATGAGTCTACATGTTTCTTCAACTCTTTCCATTTCAACAGTCACCCACACTTCAGCTAAAAACAACCTTATACTTCACAGTATCTTAACAAGATTCTCAAATTATTTAAGAGCAAGGAAGGTAAAAGGACAGGGGTACAGAAACATCCTTCTTTTCTCATCTAAGTTCAGTCCTTTACTATCTCTTCAGTATCTGTTCACTAAAACAAAGCTGTTCTTATCTTGGCTGACAATGGCATAACTCTACTGTAGAAAAAAAAATTTATAATGAACTACCCAGATTTTCCAAATATATTTAATAAAATGTTGGCTAAATGGATGCATTAAAGGAACACTTAAAAAAAAAAGGCACCTTAAATGTGTTTTTGTATGTGGAGTGGTGTTCAGAGGAAGCAGCACCAGAAGAGACACGGGTTGATACGAGAAGACAGGATGGCAGCAGGACACTTTGAAAACTTATTCTGCTACAGACTAATAGAAAATTTAGTTATGGTAACTAAATTTTAAAAAAAGATATTAAAAATGGTGTCTAAGGAGATTTTAAAATGGATATTCTAAGGTCTTTATTACCTTGTCACTTTATAATTTTATTACTGTTTTATTCATTGGTGATAGCTTTGTGCTCACTGCTATTTTTACTTGAGTGGCTTTAAAAATGAACAATGTGAAGAAATTAATGGAAGGGATTGGTAAGATCTGCTGTATTCCAGCGGCTACTGAAATAGAGCAATAGGTGAGAATAAGGGAGATAAGTCTGAAATACCAGTTCAACAACAGGCAAGCAATGCTGGGAGATATTTGAAATAATCCAGCAGATTTAAACTGATAGCAAATATTTGACAGTTTTTAGGCATACTTATTGCCTCAGGGTGTGTGTTTGTTTGTTTAAGTATAAGGACTCAGGGAGATTAACCAAGATGGCGGAGTAGAAGGACGTGCTCTCACTCCCTCTTGCGAGAGCACCAGAATCACCACTGGCTTCTGGACAGTCATTGACAGGAAGTCCCTGGACTTCACCAAGGAGGATACACCGCATCCAAGGACAGAGGAGAAGCCACAGTGAGACGGTAGGAGGGGCGCAATCAGAGTAAAATCAAATCCCATAACTGCTGGGTGGGTGACTCACAGACTGGCGAACACTTATACCACAGAATTCCACCCACTGGAGTGAAGGTTCTGAGCCCCACGTCAGGCTTCCCAACCTGGGGGTCCGGCAACGGGAGGAGGAACTCCTAGAGAATCAGACTTTGAAGCCTAGTGGGAATTGATTGCAGGACTTTGACAGGACTGGGGGAAACAGAGACCCCACTCTTGGAGGGCACACACAAAGTAATGTGTGCATCGGGACCCAGGGGAAGGAGCAGTGACCCTGGGGGAGACTGAACCAGACCTACCTGCTGGTGTTGGGGGGTCTCCTGCAGAGGCGAGTAGTGGCTCTGTTTCACCGTGGGGATAAGGACACTGGCAGCAGAGGTTCTGGGAAGTTCTCCTTGGCGTGAGCCCTCCCAGAGTCTGCCATTAACCCCACCAAAGAGCACCGGTAGGCTCCAGTGTTGGGTTGCCTCAGGCAAAACAACCAACAGGGAGGGAACCCAGCCCCACCCATCAACAGTCAAGTGGATTAAGGTTTTACTGAGCTCTGACCGCCACAGCAACAGGGAGGGAACCCAGCCCCACCCATCAACAGTCAAGTGGATTAAGGTTTTACTGAGCTCTGACCGCCACAGCAACAGTCAGCTCTACCCACCACCAGAGCCTCCCATCAAGCCTCTTAGATAGCCTCAACCACCAGAGGGCAGACAACAGAAGCAAGAAAAACTACGATCCTGCAGCCTGTGGACCAAAAACCACAGTTACAGAAAGATAGAGAAGATGAAAAGGCAGAGGGCTATGTACCAGATGAAGGAACAAGAAAAAACCCCAGAAAAACAACTAAATGAAGTGGAGATAGGCAACCTTCCAGAAAAAGAATTCAGAATAATGATAGTGAAGATGATCCAGGACCTCGGAATAAGAATGGAGGCAAAGATTGAGAAGATGCAAGAAATGATTAACAAAGACCTAGAAGAATTAAAGAACAAACAAACAGAGATCACCAATACAATAACTGAAATGAAAACTACACTAGAAGGAATCAATAGCAGAATAACTGAGGCAGAAGAACGGATAAGTGACCTGGAAGACAGAATGGTGGAATTCACTGCTGCAGAACAGACTAAAGAAAAAAGAATGAAAAGAAATGAAGACAACCTAAGAGACCTCTGGGACAACATTAAACGCAACAACATTCGCATTATAGGGGTCCCAGAAGGAGAAGAGAGAGAGAAAGGACCAGAGAAAATATTTGAAGAGATTATAGTCGAAAACTTCCCTAACATGGGAAAGGAAATAGCCACCCAAGTCCAGGAAGCGCAGAGAGTCCCATACAGAATAAACCCAAGGAGAAACACGCCGAGACACATAGTAATCAAAGTGGCAAAAATTAAAGACAAAGAAAAATTATTGAAAGCAGCAAGGGAAAAACGACAAATAACATACAAGGGAACTCCCATAAGGTTAACAGCTGATTTCTCAGCAGAAACTCTGCAAGCCAGAAGGGAGTGGCATGATATACTTAAAGTGATGAAAGGGAAGAACCTACAGCCAAGATTACTCTACCCCGCAAGGATCTCATTTAGATTTGATGGAGAAATCAAAAGCTTTGCAGACAAGCAAAAGCTAAGAGAATTCAGCACCACCAAACCAGCTCTACAACAAATGCTAAAGGAACTTCTCTAAGTGGGAAACACAAGAGAAGAAAAGGACCTACAAAAACAAACCCAAAACAATTAAGAAAATGGTCATAGGAACATACATATCGATAATTACCTTAAACGTGAATGGATTAAATGCCCCAACCAAAAGACATAGACTGGCTGAATGGATACAAAAACAAGACCCATATATATGCTGTCTACAAGAGACCCACTTTAGACCTAGGGACACATACAGACTGAAAGTGAGGGGATGGAAAAAGATATTCCATGCAAATGGAAATCAAAAGAAAGCTGGAGTAGCTATACTCATATCAGATAAAATAGACTTTAAAATAAAGAATGTTACAAGAGACAAGGAAGGACACTACATAATGATCCAGGGATCAATCCAAGAAGAAGATATAACAATTATAAATATATATGCACCCAACATAGGAGCACCTCAATACATAAGGCAACTGCTAACAGCTATAAAAGAGGAAATCGACAGTAACACAATAATAGTGGGGGACTTTAACACCTCACTTACACCAATGGACAGATCATCCAAAATGAAAATAAATAAGGAAACAGAAGCTTTAAATGACACAATAGACCAGATAGATTTAATTGATATATATAGGACATTCCATCCAAAAACAGCAGATTACACGTTCTTCTCAAGTGCGCACGGAACATTCTCCAGGATAGATCACATCTTGGGTCACAAATCAAGCCTCAGTAAATTTAAGAAAATTGAAATCATATCAAGCATCTTTTCTGACCACAACGCTATGAGATTAGAAATGAATTACAGGGAAAAAAACGTAAAAAGGACAAACACATGGAGGCTAAACAATACGTTACTAAATAACCAAGAGATCACTGAAGAAATCAAAGAGGAAATCAAAAAATACCTAGAGACAAATGACAATGAAAACACGACGACCCAAAACCTATGGGATGCAGCAAAAGCGGTTCTAAGAGGGAAGTTTATAGCTATACAAGCCTACCTAAAGAAACAAGAAAAATCTCAAGTAAACAATCTAACCTTACACCTAAAGAAACTAGAGAAAGAAGAACAAACAAAACCCAAAGTTAGCAGAAGGAAAGAAATCATAAAGATCAGAGCAGAAATAAATGAAATAGAAACAAAGAAAACAATAGCAAAGATCAATAAAACTAAAAGTTGGTTCTTTGAGAAGATAAACAAAATTGATAAGCCATTAGCCAGACTCATCAAGAAAAAGAGGGAGAGGACTCAAATCAATAAAATCAGAAATGAAAAAGGAGAAGTTACAACAGACACCGCAGAAATACAAAGCATCCTAAGAGACTACTACAAGCAACTTTATGCCAATAAAATGGACAACCTGGAAGAAATGGACAAATTCTTAGAAAGGTATAACCTTCCCAGACTGAATCAGGAAGAAACAGAAAATATGAACAGACCAATCACAAGTAATGAAATTGAAACTGTGATTAAAAATCTTCCAACAAACAAAAGTCCAGGACCAGATGGCTTCACAGGTGAATTCTATCAAACATTTAGAGAAGAGCTAACACCCATCCTTCTCAAACTCTTCCAAAAAATTGCAGAGGAAGGAACACTCCCAAACTCATTCTATGAGGCCACCATCACCCTGATACCAAAACCAGACAAAGACACTACAAAAAAAGAAAATTACAGACCAATATCACTGATGAATATAGATGCAAAAATCCTCAACAAAATACTAGCAAACAGAATCCAGCAACACATTAAAAGGATCATACACCACGATCAAGTGGGATTTATCCCAGGGATGCAAGGATTCTTCAATATACGCAAATCAATCAATGTGATACACCATATTAACAAATTGAAGAATAAAAACCATATGATCATCTCAATAGATGCAGAAAAAGCTTTTGACAAAATTCAACACCCATTTCTGATAAAAACTCTCCAGAAAGTGGGCATAGAGGGAACCTACCTCAACATAATAAAGGCCATATATGACAAACCCACAGCAAACATCATTCTCAATGGTGAAAAACTGAAAGCATTTCCTCTAAGATCAGGAACGAGACAAGGATGTCCACTCTCACCACTATTATTCAACTTAGTTCTGGAAGTCCTAGCCACAGCAATCAGAGAAGAAAAAGAAATAAAAGGCATACAAATTGGAAAAGAAGAAGTAAAACTGTCACTGTTTGCGGATGACATGATACTATACATAGAGAATCCTAAAACTGCCACCAGAAAACTGCTAGAGCTGATTAATGAATATGGTAAAGTTGCAGGATACAAAATTAATGCACAGAAATCTCTTGCATTCCTATACACTAATGATGAAAAATCTGAAAGAGAAATTATGGAAACACTCCCATTTACCATTGCAACAAAAAGAATAAAATACCTAGGAATAAACCTACCTAGGGAGACGAAAGACCTGTATGCAGAAAACTATAAGACACTGATGAAAGAAATTAAAGATGATACCAACAGATGGAGAGATATACCATGTTCTTGGATTGGAAGAATCAACATTGTGAAAATGAGTATACTACCCAAAGCAATCTACAGATTCAATGCAATCCCTATCAAATTACCAATGGCATTTTTTACGGAGCTAGAACAAATCATCTTAAAATTTGTATGGAGACACAAAAGACCCCGAATAGCCAAAGCAGTCTTGAGGGAAAAAAATGGAGCTGGAGGAATCAGACTCCCTGACTTCAGACTATACTACAAAGCTACAGTAATCAAGACAGTATGGTACTGGCACAAAAACAGAAACATAGATCAATGGAACAAGATAGAAAGCCCAGAGATTAACCCACGCACCTATGGTCAACTAATCTATGACAAAGGAGGCAAAGATATACAATGGAGAAAAGACAGTCTCTTCAATAAGTGGTGCTGGGAAAACTGGACAGCTACATGTAAAAGAATGAAATTAGAATACTCCCTAACACCATACACAAAAATAAACTCAAAATGGATTAGAGACCTAAATATAAGACTGGACACTATAAAACTCTTAGAGGAAAACATAGGAAGAACACTCTTTGACATAAATCACAGCAAGATCTTTTTTGATCCACCTCCTAGAGTAATGGAAATAAAAACAAAAATAAACAAATGGGACCTAATGAAACTTCAAAGCTTTTGCACAGCAAAGGAAACCATAAACAAGACGAAAAGACAACCCTCAGAATGGGAGAAAATATTTGCAAATGAATCAACGGACAAAGGATTAATCTCCAAAATATATAAACAGCTCATTCAGCTCAATATCAAAGAAACAAACACCCCAACCCAAAAATGGGCAGAAGACCTAAATAGACATTTCTCCAAAGAAGACATACAGATGGCCACGAAGCACATGAAAAGATGCTCAACATCACTAATTATTAGAGAAATGCAAATCAAAACTACAATGAGGTATCACCTCACTCCTGTTAGAATGGGCATCATCAGAAAATCTACAAACAACAAATGCTGGAGAGGGTGTGGAGAAAAGGGAACCCTCTTGCACTGTTGGTGGGAATGTAAATTGATACAGCCACTATGGAGAACAGTATGGAGGTTCCTTAAAAAACTAAAAATAGAATTACCATATGACCCAGCAATCCCACTACTGGGCATATACCCAGAGAAAACCGTAATTCAAAAAGACACATGCACCCGAATGTTCATTGCAGCACTATTTACAATAGCCAGGTCATGGAAGCAACCTAAATGCCCATCAACAGACGAATGGATAAAGAAGTTGTGGTACATATATACAATGGAATATTACTCAGCCATAAAAAGGAACGAAATTGAGTCATTTGTTGAGACATGGATGGATCTAGAGACTGTCATACAGAGTGAAGTAAGTCAGAAAGAGAAAAACAAATATCGTATATTAATGCATGTATGCGGAACCTAGAAAAATGGTACAGGTGAGCCAGTTTGCAGGGCAGAAGTTGAGACACAAATGTAGAGAATGGTCATATGGACACCAAGGGGGGAAAACTGCGGTGAGGTGGGGATGGTGGTGTGCTGAATTGGGCAATTGGGATTGACATGTATACACTGATGTGTATAAAACTGATGCCTAATAAGAACCTGCAGTATAAAAAAAGAAACAAAACAACTAATACTAAACTTTCATTGGGTTATTTGTATGGAAATATGTTAATATAAATGTTTCAGACATTACATGAAAAAAAAAAAAAAAAAAAGTATAAGGACTCAAAGTCTTCTGATTCTGTACTCAGAGGCTTTTTGGAATCTGAGTCTACTTCTCTAATGACATCTATCTTAACCTTGTGTTGCACATATGATCCTTGAAAACTGATGAATCTTGTTAAATTTTCAGGTGATAAAATACCCACCAGGATACCCACTCACTTTCCTCAGGTGCTTTGGGACTGCTTCTACAGAGGGGAAGTGCCTTTTGTGCTAAGCCAGCAGAAACATTAGAAGCCAATTAGTCAAGGTCATTCAATGTGCTCAGGGTAATTCAGACAGACTAGAAGCCTCAGCTCTTTTGATCTTCTTTCTGTATGCTTTGAAAAAAAAAAGATATTGATGATGAAAAGAAGAATGTTAAAGAAAATAATACTCTTTGGTCAGTTTAATCAAGGGCAGTTCTAAAACAGAGCTAAAATAGAGAGGTGGCACCCTCATCTAGGCATTGGACCCCAAACAGCTGTTTGCAGTCAGCTTATGCAACCTCAGCGCTGTGCTATGCTTGTAATTGGAGTTCATCTTTATGAGATTTCAGCAGAGGCTGGTCAAAGAGGTTGGTCATTAAAGGCAGGAAGCACAGCAACTTTCGTAAATATAGTAGAAAGAAATGCAATTTTCTTTAGCAAGGTGTTAAGGAGAGAGATTTGAAATTTATCTTAATTTAGCCTTAGGAAGATATGACCTTGCTCCTACATCTTGCTGTAGAGTTGCCTTTTGATGTACTTGCTTTACATACTAAGGGAGATGACTGTTTCCTTAATTGAGTTTGTGTTCTATTGCTTTTTTGGTAAATTCTATTTTAGGAGCTTTATAAATTGACCATAAAAACGTACACTAGACTGAAATTTCAGGGACCTAGAAGAAAACTATTTCTTTTATTTAAAAGGACATTTGTTTATAAGATTCAAGGTCATTTAAGTATTAATTTTCTTGTTAACTCTTCTAGTTCATTGGTTTTCCTCTTCAGAAAATAATATTCTCCAACTTTCAGTAAAGGAACGAAGGTCATAGGTTAGATAGGCATGGGATATAGTACAAGAATCAAAAATCTGATTTTAGAAACCCTGGAGAGAAGCAGTGGCTTGAGAAACTGAGCAGTACAGCAACCTGCCAGGAGCTGGGGCTTTCATGGGGCAGATAATGTGCTTGGGCACAGTTTTAGTTCAGAGAGGTTTAAGTGAAAATTCTGAAAGTTGCTCAGCTAGGAACTGAAGATAGTGTGATGAAAAGAGAACATAATGTCAATCCAGGTGGATTCCCTTCTTTACCTCTTTGAAAATCTCCTGTCACCTTTGCTGCTTTTGTGTTTTTGCCACTGTTCCGGGGCATGAGGCTAGGGGGTGCATTACCTCATTGTATGCATTCCTCCAAGTTCTAGACCTTTCTTCTGTTCAGTCTCACTTCTTTGTGGTCCTCTTTTCCCTCTCACCCTTTCTAGATGTCCACATGTTAGACATACATGTTAGCTGAAGTGCACAACTGAATACTGCTGTGGTCTGTGGTACCAGCAGTGATCAAATGAAGACAGGATACATTAGAGTAAAGCACAAGTACTCTTTCCTGCTGCTCATGTGTCTAGGTTCAGCTTAGCAAGGCATTTGCTGCTTCATTTATAAATCCCACTCCCTTCCCTCTTTTTTTTTAGGACCTGACCTTAGTGTTGTGGTTTTTCTGGGTATTCCAATCTGTACACTTATATGTATATAAGTATACTTATTACAGACACACAAGGGAGATTTGACAGACAGAAGAGGAAGAGGCAATGTGAAGATGGCACAAAGATAAGAGTAATGTGGCCACAAGTCAAGGAAGCCAAGGATTCTGAAAGCCACAATAAGCTGGACAAGGCAAGAAGTATTCTCCCATAGAGTTTCCAGAGGGAGTGTGCCCATGCTGTAAACTTAACTTTGGACTTTGGCCTCCAAAACTATGAGAGAATACAATTATGTTGCTTTAATCCATCAAATTGGTGATAATTTGTTGTAGCATCCATAGGAAACTAATACAGATTTTGGTACTGGGAAGCGAGTGTTGCTGTAACAAATGCCTAAAAGTGTGGAAGAGGTTTTAGAATTAGATGATGGCTAGAGGCTGGGAGAATTTTGAGGTGCGTGATAGGAAAAGCCTGGATTCTAGTGAGTGCTCAGAAGGAAGTGAGGAGCACAAATAAGAAAACATGTCATCTTAGGGAATATATATATTGTCATGAGCAGAGCGTTCATAGAAATATGAATGTTGAGGGTGTTTCTTGTGAGGACTCAGAAGGAAATGAAGAACATTTTGTTCTAAAATTGAGCAAACATGATTCTTGCTGTATAGGTGGAAAATAAACTTAGAAGTGAAGGCCTTGGATATTTAGCTGAGGCGATTTCCAAGTAAAGTGTTGAATATGTGGCCTGGTTTCTTTTTTTCTGACTACAGTAGAATGCGAGAGGAAAGAGATAAATTGAGGAAGGAACTGTTAAGGCAAAAGAAACCAGCACTTGATGATTTGAGAAATTTACAGCCTATCCAGATTGCAAAAAGTGCTAATGTTAGGAGATTCACTGTTAGGAAAGCATTCTCTGGAGAGAAGCCAGTGGTGGGGCTAGACCACATTTTGCTTGAAGAGATTATATGTGTAAATCATGGATTCACATAACAATCTCAGCAGAAGCCAGGAATAGAGATGGAGTTATCCAGGAAAGATCTGTGGAGGACCCACTCCTAATGACATGAATCCCCTTGATATACACAGGAGACCCACCAGGTTTGTAAGAATAATAGATCAGCAGACACATTGCAAGCCTGGACTAAAAGGGACAGAGACAGGATAAAATGAAAGAAGACCATTGGACTCCCAGGAGTCTATAGGCAGGGAACAGGTTGATAGAGCTACTTGCCTGCAAACAGGTGGTACCCTTCAAGAAAAAGGAGGCTGACTCCAAGGGCAGAGCAGTGATCCCACAGGCAGAGGCATAAGCTTTAGGCTGAGAGGCCTACAAAGCTGCCACAGAGGCCTATCTAGAAGCTGTGGGCCCAAAGGACAGAACTGCAGGCCTTGAATGGATGCCAAGTAGCCTTGAGTCACAGAGGATTATTCTCAGGACTTGAAACCTCATGAAATTTCCCCTGCTGCATTTCAAACTTTTTTGGAGATAGGTAACCCCTTTATTCCTTCCAGTTTCTCCCTATTAGAATGGAAATGTCTAACATTTTTATCCTATGCCTTTTCTATCATTGCTTTTTGAGAGCAGGTAACTTGCTTTTAAGTTTCACAGGTCCACAGATGGAGGATTCTGCCCCAGGATGAATCACACATAGAGTCTCACCTGTACCTGATTTAGAGGATGAGATTTGGGACTTTTGAACTAGTGATATTTAGATGTAATTTGGTACTTACAGTTGATGCTGTAATAGGTTCACATTTGGTGGCTTGGGGGGAATCTTGAGATGAATTGAATGCATTTTTTGCATGGGACAGAAATGAATTTGGGGTTCAGAGGATGGACCGTAGTAGTTTAAATTCTGGCCCTCCAAAAGATATGTCCATATCCAAATCCCTGGAACCTGTGAATATTCCTTTATTTCGAAAAAGGGTCTTTGAAGGATCTTGAGATGAGATTATCCTGCATTACTCAGATGGACCCTAAATCCAATTACAAGGCTCTTTATAAGAGACAGAAGAGAAGACAGGCATAGAGGAGAAAGCAATGTAAAGACAGAAGCAGAGTTTGGAGTACTGTGGCCAGAAGCCAACGAATGTCAACACCCACCAGAAGCTGAAAGAGGCAAGGAAGGATTCTCCCCTAGAGTCTCCAGAGGTAGTGCAGCCCTGCTGACACCTTGATTTTGGACTTCTCACCTCCAGAACAGTGAGAATACATTTCTCTTGTTTTAAGTCTCCAAGTTTGTGGTAATTTGTTATGACATCCCTAAGAAACTAATAATGTTTCACTTTCAAACTACTGTCTCTAGTGAACTGAAGCTTTCTTGGTCTTGGTTCTAATTTATCCCTTTGGATTATGGTGACAACCAGGCTGAGTTCTTGGCCTCCCCTCCAAGTCAGCCAGCATCTCCTGGCATCCCCAGAGGAGCTAATTTCCTGTAGGAGGGCTAATTTTATCAGCCTCTGTGTCCCCTGTCAATCCCCAAGGTGCTGGAGCACATCTTTGGTAGCTTCTACTTTCACTTTTTGTTTCTTCTCAAAGCACACACCAGCTTAGTACAGCACCCACTCCTACCCTTTGTCCTCACGCCTGTCATCTCATCACAAGGATCCTACTGCTGCTGTCTGCACTCTGCAGCCCATTCCTCTTTGTAATGTATCCCTGCAGGAATTCCAACGCACATTTGCATTTTAATGGAAATGTAATTGACTTCCACTCAACATTTAAATAATTAAGGCCTCACATTTACATTTTATTCTAGGTATTTTCTAGCCCTATTCCCCCTAACTTTTAGGGGAAAGACATCTTTCCTGACAGGTAACAATTGTAGCTATCATGTTCTGGGCACCTATTGTGTACCTAACATCAGGGTAATCACTTTGTAGATAGCAGTTTAATCCTCACAGTAATCCTTGTTTTATCCCCAGTTTGCAAACCAGGACCAAAGATAGTAAGAGATCTGAACAAACGCACAGAGAACCACAGTATAGACTGGGGGACCCAAGATATTTCCTGTCTTCTGCTTGTGTTTTAGATTTTATGTTGTCTACTGTTAAAGCCTGAACATACAAGTTTTTTCAACCTCTTTTCTCCCATTTGTCTCAATGGTAGAAATAATAGTAACTCACAGTTGACTTCATTGAGCACTTACTACTGTCCAGAGTGCTAGACTTTTCATTCATTATCATGTATGATCTTTACAGTAGCCTTATTATGTGCCTATCAGATTCCTGAGTACAGATGAAGAAACTAAATCTTAGGTTAAATATCTTACCTCAAAATACACAGCTAGTTTGATGTAGGACATGTATGTGAATCTAGATATGTCTGAATACAGAGAATGAGTTCTTAACTAAAAAGAGCACGATAACTCAAGACTTCAAAGATCAATACAGTGTCTTATTACATGTAAGACCCCAAGTTATAGCAAAATAGTGCATCTTTGTAGTATGTAGATATGTTCAATAGATACTTTCTGGTCATATACTATATTAATCATTGCTGACCAAAATAAATGCCAGAATGTTATTTGTATATCATGACCTCTGAAAGTCATTTGAAACAGTTTTCAGCTAAAAGGTAATTAAAAACTAAATCTAAACTCCTGAAGCATGAGTAATAAGAAAAGAGCTCCAAATTTTAAAGCATGTTAAGAACAAGACAATAGGTCCAAAATGGAGTTGCTTATGTTAAGCCCCACATCACCAAACTGAGACTTAATTACAGTTTTGGCTCTTCCAGAAATGCAACCTTAAACCAGTCAATTAGGAATTACCAGATCAGCAGTAATAATCTGCCTGATAGTCCCCAGCCATCCCCTAAAGGAAAGTAAGTTTGTGATAACCAACCTGCTTTTTGGCCTAGTATAACTTCCTTGTTCCTGCTCCTTTCTGCCTATAAAAGTCTTTCATTTTGTGCAGTTCTTCTATCTGCTAGATCGATGCTACCTGATTCAAATCCATTTTTTTTTTTTATTAAAAAAAAAAGATTTTATTTTAAGGTGAGATAAGGAAATAAGGAAGATGGAAATCTCGACACTTAGCAGGTCTCCCAAAGACTGGAACATGGTCTGGGCACTAGAAGGTTCACCTCAGGTCTAGCAACATAACTTCCTTGTTGTTCCCATGGCAACTAAATGCATGACCTAGGAAAAGTACCAGAAACGCTAGTTGTCTCTGCAATATCTATTCTCTTCTTTAGTAACAGAGCCCTGGATTTATTTGGGCTGGTGACATGCCCAGCTAAAAGGCTGCATTTCCAGCCTGGTTTGCATCTAGATGTGGCCATCATGAGGCAGGTAGACAGCCATGGGTGGACTTCAGGACATCTCTCTAACAGGGACAGCAAGGATGGGCACATTTGGATTTTTTCTCTTTTGCCTTCTTTCTTCCTGGAATTTGGGAGCATCCTGTAGCATCTTATGACCTTGAGGTTGGCAGCCATGTTCAAAGGAGGTTGGAGCAGAGAAATCAAAAAAGCCTAGACGCCTGTTCACTTGAGGATCTGCTATAGCAGCCCTGGTCAAATCCATTTGTGCTCAAATAAACTCTTAAATTTTTTAATATGCCTCAGTTTACCTTTTAACAAACACAAATGGAAATGGAGAATGTTACAGTTATGGTGAAGCTTGGTTAAATAGTTACCACCTAGATATGCGCAAATGTGAAATATTCTTATTTGAAACTCTCCCCAAGCTGTAGTACTTGGCCTTGAAGTACCTCAGCTTCCTTAAGAAGACAGTTTGCATTTCATTTCATTTCAGTTTAAATATCAGCCCAATCCTGTGATTTTTTTTTTTTCTCGATAGCCAAACCTTAGCCACTTCCCAATTTATAAGATCAGTCTCAACTTCAACATAGTCTAGATGAATGTAAGGGGGAGTTTCTGGAAAGTGTAAACCTGCAAGGTTCAAACTTACTTTCTCATACTCTCCTTTCCTCCTGGGCCTGCTTTCCCATCCTTGCCCTGGACTGTTGATGTGTGATCGTATGACTAGACTGTGACTATCCACAGTTGGAGTGGTGGCTGGGGATATCTGCATACATGTGGCCACAAATCTGTAGGAGGTGAGTTTGCTATTCAATCCCTCTTGGTCACTGCTGCACTTGTGTGAGACTGGTTATTGATTCTCTGAGTGACCAGAGCCTGTGTTCTGATTCTCAGCTGCAGTGTAGTAATTTATCCTCTGGGGGCTCTGCTCAGCTCTGTGTGCACAGTTCCAGTTGTCTTGCTACCAAAGATTAGAAAGATGAGACCTTTTGCTTCTAGGGTCCTCATGTGCTGTTGAGCACCCACACTACTTCCTCTTGATTGAAGAGACTCTCGAATCTTAGCCATGCCTGCTCTCAGCTTTGCTTGCTTTCACTTGTGTGGTTTCCTGCTCCTGGCAGCTTTAGTGACTCAGCAAATGACTTAGCAAATCAAGAAAAATGCCACCATTTCCTTCATAGTAGATAGGAGGGAAGCGTGCAAGGGCCTCTACTGTGCCCCTCTCTGAGGGAGTGAATTGAATGATGACTCCTCCTCCACCTCCGTAGCAAGATGAGTATTAGGGGCAGTTAATGATGCTTTACACTCTGCTTCACCAAAAGGGAGTGAGTGTCCCTGATGCTGTCTAGACGCTGTATATAAGAGGATGGTGGTGCATAGACTGATCTTTCAAATTTTCTGGAACACCTTTTTTTTTTAGCAAGGCAAGATGGTTTGCTACATAGTGGGATTTTGATTTTTTCTTTTTTATCTTTTTTATTTCTTTTTCGGTTGAAACTGTTCCACAGCAATCCTACAGCATTCCATTTAACTCTTGATCTGAGCTGAGAGGGCTGTGTTAATAGTTCTAGGTCCTGGCTGAACATTAGACTCACCTGGAAGCTTTTAGAAGCTATAAGTCCTCAGTGTCCATCCCAAACTTATGTCAGTATTGGGGGGAGTATTTTCCCAGCATAGTATTTTTTAACCAGTGGGCTAGAGGGAAGCCTAGTGAAGATGAATGAACATCCTATTAGCTCATTACAAGCTCATAATCTCATAATAGGAGGAAAATACTATACTAGAAAACCTAAACTGAAGAAGCGGACATAGTTGAATTAAGGACCTTAATTTTTATCTTTCCAGTAGCCAAGCGAAGAGAGAAACAGATTGTATAACACAGCTTTCAGTGTCTAATAAAGGACCCATTTGTAGTTGTTCAGAGTTAAAACTTCTCCATATAGAAGGAATTGATTGTATGAGTCTTAGTCTAAGGGACATTCAAAGACAATGGTTCATATCTTAGATAACACTTTTATGATATAAAATGTTTAAGTATATTGTTATTGTTTTTATTTATTTTCGATAAGAACTGAAAAATATATCATGGTAGAAGAGTTGACAGGGATGTGATGCCATTAACCTACTCTGATTTTCCTGTCAATATATTGGTTTATAGATGCTAATGATGCTGTATAATTATTGCTTGGGCAACCATATAAATGACCATGTTGGGAAATGCCACACATAGCCCAGATTGGCTTTAATAATCCTGAGATCTCATTTCTTCCCCAAATGGGTTACTTTGAAAATCAGCCTGATATGTGGATAAGTAACAATTTCTCTTTAAAGGGTTATTGTGAGGATTAGGTGAGAGGTACACACATGTAGAGATCCTAGAATAGTGCCCACTCCATATTAGGTACTTTATAAATGTTGTTGATGGTTATTGTTACTATTTTAACTGGCTCACTGGGGAAACTGTGGGTTCCTTTGGAAACTTGAACGGTGCAGAATATTGTATTTTCAGATTCTGACACCAAGCCTTTCCAGTGAAGGAAATTTCCAGTCAGAATATGGGATGATCACCTTAACAATTAAATGCTTTGTAATCTTATTCTATTTATTTTGTTGTTGTTGGTTTTCTTTCTCCTAGGTGTATAAAGATCTTTACTTTCAGTAAGAAGAGTGAACCCTCAGTATGTTTGTTTTCTGTAAACGTATGAAGCAAAGGCAGGGATAAAAATGTGTCAAAGATACTTGTTCAATCTATGATAAGGATAGTCATTGGAGTATTAAGAATTTGAGGGAGTTCTCTGGTGGTCTAGTGGTCAGGACTCTGCACTTTCACTGCCGTGGCCGAGGTTCAATCCCTGGTCGGGGAATTGAGATCCTGCAAGACGTGCAGCCAAAAAAAAAAAAAAAAAAAAAAAAATTGATGTAGTATTATGCATTATGCTGCCACATGCCACAGTCGCTTTCATTATGTAGATTTCTTTGTGAAAAAGAAACATTACTGTCTTTTCATGGGCTTTTCAATCTACCAGCCCTGCTACAAACATCACAACATTGTAACTTCAAAAACATTGTTTCCTTATAGCACAGTTCATGCTTCTGCAGATTGTGCAGACTGTACCCTTTATGGATTATATTGCTGAGAAGCACATATGTGGTTAAACATTCCACATATGTGGTTAAACATGAGAAGCACATATGTGGAACATTCCATGGTTCCATGACACTAATACTAATTCTGCTCATGCATTGGCTGGGTTTTGTGTTGCAGGGACTCAGAAGTTTTTTGGGGGGTTGTTTGTTTCAAAAATAGGAACTAGCATAGCAAATGTGGGTATTTATTTGTTTTTATAAGAAACATCTATATAAACCCAGCCAAGGCCCACAGCTGTCAATCAATCAGCAGTGCAGGAATCAGCCTTAATCTGCCTCTTTAAGAGCACACATTTTTATCACCATAAATTTCTATTAGTAAAAATAGAAAAATCAGCCCTCCTTTTCTTCTGAAGCACTGACAAATTTGGAGGAAGGAATTATATGCCTGGTGAAACATTGTATTAAACATAAAAAAAATTAGCAAGACATACGAAGATGAAGAGTGTCTTAAAATCTGTACGTTGAAATAGCTTATAGCCCAACGCCTGTATTATTATGAGAACATCTATGTTTTGTAATCCCCACCAACATGTGATAACTGACTATGGGTATAAATCTGATTTCCTAGGAAAAGATAAACTTCCAAAGGAAATATCAATTTCATGTCTTGTTTTCTAAAACTTCACTGTATATAAAGTCATAATTGTCACTGGTGAAGTCATCATATTTTGTTTTCTTGGTACCTGTGGGCTGGCTAAACCCCTTTTGTTTTTCAATTTTATATTCACCTTTTCCTGTTTCTTCTGGAGAGTGAGCAAAAGGAACTTGCAAAAGACATAATATGAGTCATCCTTCAACAAAAGATTTCTCTTGAGATGGTGCTTCTGAGTATAGATTGCCTTCTTTTCCTCTCAGAATAAGGACTGAGGGTTGTTCATTCTCCCTACTGCTTTGGCTATTATGCCTCTAATCTCTCTCTCTCTCTCTGTTAGTTTAGTGGATGGCAATTATGTACTGTTTCTCTAGGTGCTAATTGTAATTGCCATGTGCTGTCACAATGGTGGGAGGCAATTTTGTATCCTCCCTTTCTTTTGAGAAGGGTATATATAATCAGTAATTCTATCTATTACAATGGCAAGTGGGTGGTATCTAGAGCAGACTCTCATTTTTCAAAATAAAATGATACTTGTGTTGGATGTCCAACTGTTAATTGAACTAGAAACTTAAAAAAACAAAAATATGACAAAATAAAATGATATATTACTTATTTCAAAAGTTTCTTTTTGACCATAAAGAGCAATACATGGAGTATATGACGAGACTGTTTAGAAAGACAGATGCACATTTAAAGTATGATGGAAAAAATTACAAAGATTTCTCTTTAGGTAGGCAAATAGTACATATTGATAAAAAAAAGATATTTAAAATTGAAAATTGATCTTACCACTTTCTACTAATGAGTTTTTTTTTTCTAGTTTTTATTTCCTTTTAAAATGTGTCGACATGGTTCAGATGTCTAGTTTTTTGGGTTTTTAAAAAATAAGTTTATTTATTTATGTATTTATTTTTGGCTGTGTTGGTCTTCGTTTGTGTGCGAGGGCTTTCTCTAGTTGTGGCAAGCGGGGGGCCACTCTTCATCACGGTGCACGGGCCCCCTCACTGTCGCGGCCTCTCTTGTTGTGGAGCGCAGGCTCAGTAGTTGTGGCGCACGGGCCTAGTTGCTCCGCGGCATGTGAGATCTTCCCAGACCAGTGTCGAGCCCGTGTCCCCTGCATTGGCAGACAGATTCTCTACCACTGCGCCACCAGGGAAGCCCCCCAGATGTCTAGTTTTGAGAGCAAAGTACCACACCAGGGGTGCATCATAATATGTTTCAGACTTGTTCTATACTTAGTCATTTGTTAGTGACTCGAAATAAGCAGTCTAGAGTAGGAAATTATAGACATTTCAGCCGGTGTGCTGAGAAAATCACTTAATCTCTCTGAGCCTGAGTTTTCTAATTTTTAGCATGGAAAGTGGGTACTTGCTTCATAGGGCTATTGAGATAATTAAATGAGACCTAGTATGTAAAGCACTTAGCCTAGTTCCTAGGATGTAATCAAAACGTGCAGTCTATCCTAAGTCTGTGGTGGTGATAATAGCGATGAAATGTGAGAAGGGAAAAGGACTGCGAGGGTCATCTGTCCCAATTCCTTTGTTTTATAGGAAGATCAGAGAAGGGATGTGCCCAAGGTCACACAGTTGGATGGCAGAGCATTGCTAATTCTCACTTAGGTCACTACTCGTGGTGTGTGCTGTATTATTCTGCAGAATTTCTGCAGGCAACTCAGAATCCCATATTTTGTCATCATAGACAGTGCTGGTGTTTCATGATTACCTTATAAATGGCAATAGCCATGGCGGCAACATTTTTGGTCATAAGCAGCAAGAACAGGTGAGAATTTCAAAGAGGAACTGTCTTTGTTGCTCAGTTTTTTTCAGTGAATCTCGGGAATTTGATCCATGTTGGTCTCAAAGGTCGCTCCTATAATCAACAGCAACTTTAGGGACTGGGGAATGGGTCCAGATTCCTTAGCATGACTACTAAAGTACATTGCCTCTGATATGAGGCTAGTGAAACATATGTTTTACTCTTTACATGTCATCTGTAAATTTTTATGTACAATATCAATAAAGAAACATTTGTTTCCATTTTAAAAGGAAAAATAATTTTATTGGCTCTAGAAATCATTAATTTATTACAACTTTGCATCATTATTTTGTCTCTGTAGTCACAAAATTTGAAACATTTCAGTATAGTAATAACAGTATTTTGAAGACAAGTTTACACCTCTGTCTTATGATTTTGGTTTGTCTGGATTGCTTCATGATAACTACTAAGCTAATTTAGTTATAGAGGTCTCATCATTCCATGGTGCTGAGGTCCTTCTATTAAATAAATACCGAGCAGTTTGATGTATAACCACTGTGCCCAAATTATGTCCTACAAGATTTCACAATAAAAAATTGTATTTAGCGTGGATTATTTGGTTGGAATACTTTTTGCTGTATGTAACAGAAAAACCCAAACCCTCAAAAGTTTACATATAAAAAATTTATTTTGTCATGTAGAATAGGGCTGCTCCAAGGTTGGTTAATTAGGGGATATAGTGATGAAGTCATCAAGGATAGAGGTTCCTTCTATCTTGTCTCTCTGCTATTTCGTTATGGAGGCTTCTTTCCCATGTGGCTACAAGATGGTTGCTACAGTCCCAGGTATCACATGGAGATATGATGACATCCAGCAAAAGTGTAACCATTTTTCCTTGTCTCTTTGTATGACAATAGAAACTTCTTCCAGAAGCCTCCCAGTATATTTGCACTTCTGTTTCACTGGACAAAATCACAACACAGGTTGTTGTGAGGATTGGAACTACTCTGATTGGCTAGGATATTTAAGGCTCCACATCCAGGCTAGGACTGGGACCAATGTTCATGAGGAAGGAAGAGAGGGGCAATGACTGTTGGATAGGAAACCAAAAGTGTCTGATGTACATAGAAGGAGCTTGACAGTAAATGATGGTAAAACTAGGCAAGAAGGGAAAATAAGGGAGAACTCTGAAATAAACTCATAAATAACATTAATGTTTATCTTCTTAATTTTTCTGGAGTAAAAGGAGAAGAAATATAACTTAATTGTGTCATCTAACTGGTTTCTTCTTCTGGTAAATTGTCCTGCTGTGGATGAAGACAATTATTCCATTTGTGTATTAGAGTCCTGTTAGCTTAATAGATCCCTAATGAAATTAGCAGAGAGTTTGTGTTTCACTCTGCAACTTTACATACCAAAGAAGTGTTATTAGAGACACCTACAAGTATTTTCATGCCATGTATTTACATTCTTTGTTTTATTTTTTGTTATCAAAGGCCATTTGGCTATGGTCCTTTATACTAATCCTTTCATTTAAAGAGTAGCAAAATTAATTGTATCCTATGGCATTTTTCTAGCATTAATTTTGCATTAGTTTCTAAAATTTTTGTTTTTTCTTTATGATGGGGTCATCACAGTAGTTGTGAGGATTTGAAGTCAGACTATGTGAGAATTTGAAGTCAGACAAATTACTATGGACTGTCCTTATTAATAACAGAAATGAAAGTAAAAATCTGTTCTCTCTATGAAGCCTAAGGTGTTGGAGAGGAAGCATAGACACAGGAGAGGGAGATGTAAGTACCCCAGTGAATCCTAGAAGCAGAAGAATAGAGAGAAATCAAGTGGTTAGAGGGTAAACTAGTTGGTATGTACTCAATAAGAGTTATGGGGGATATAGTTAGTGTGGTGGTGACCAGGATATGGGAAAACAGGTTGGAACAGAGACCACAAGAAAGTCAAGACAGAGGTGATAACATTTAATCTTGATGAAATTTGGTCCCAGATATGCCCTTTATCATTAGAATAGAACAAAAGAAAAAAGATCTAGATAATTATCTTCTTTCTACATGTTCAATTTTTCCTTTCCAGACTTCCTTCTCATACCTACTTATGTTACAAGCTTTGCTTTCCCTGATCCCATTGACTCTGTGGCTTCTTCATCATAAGTTTACCATACTTTATTATAAACATTTGTCGGCTTGTTTGTACACTTTCCTAGATCTTGGGGATAGGGCTGCTGTCTCCTTATCCCAAGTCTCCAGCACGTTGCAAAGTACTGCATAGGTATTCTGCCCTCAAAAAGGAGTGAACTCCTACACTGATGCACAAGTTCTAATGTGAAGAAAATAAACCCAGAATAAAATATCCTCTTTCTGTTGAGTCCTCAACCTTTCTTGCAAAAGGATTTTTTGACCTAGAAAGTTCTTTTTACCTTTGAGGTAGATTGATAGCCCCAACTGATGGCTTCCTTTCAGTCTTGTCCTCTGCAATGTGACTATGCAAACGTCTCCTCTTGGGAAGTGGATATATTTAATTATTCTTGAAATTGGACCACCTTAGTAATTTTCTTTAGATGATAGAATGGGGAAGGGAGGTGTTGTGCCAGTTTGGACCCTAGGTCTCAAAAACCCTTACACTCTTCTGTTCTTTCCTGGAACCCTGAACCTACTGTGAACAAGCCTGGGCTGGTCTGATATAGGATGATCTATCGTGTGGAGCCCTCTCACTACTTCTTTTCAACATCATAATAGAAATTCTAGCTAGTGCAATAAGAAAAGAAAAGAAAAGAAAAAGTATAGAGATTGGGAAGGAAGAAATAAAATGGTCTTTGTTCACAGAGTACATGAACATCTATGTAGAAAATCTGAAAGTGTACATAAAAACCCTCCTGGAATTAATAGGTGATTATAGCAAGATTGTAGGATACAGATAATATACAGAAGCCAATCACTTTCATGTACATCAGAAATGAACAAGTGGAATTTGAGATTAAAAACACACTACTATTTATATTAGCACTTCACAAATGAAATACTTAGGTATAAATCTAACAAAATATGTACAAGATCTATATGAGAAAAACTACAGAATTCTTGTGAATGAAATAAAAGAACTAAATAAATGGAGAAATATTCCATGTTCATGGATAGAAAGAATAAATATTTTAAAATCCCTCCCACCTTGACCTATAGCTTCAATGCAATACCAATCAAAATCCTAGCAAATTATTTTGTGGATATTGACAAACTGATTCTAAAGTTTATATGGAAAGGCAAAAGACCCTGAATTGCCAACACAGTATTAAAGGAGAACAAAGTCAGAGGACTAACTGCTCAGCACCAAGACTTTCTACCAAACAACAGTAATCAAGATAGTGTGGTATTGGCAAGAGAAGAGACAAATAGATCAATGAAATGGAATAGAGAGCCCAGAAGCAGTTGCCCATTAATACAGTTGACTGTTTTTAGATGAGGAACAATGTAGCAAAGATGGTCATTTCAACAAATGATGCTGGAACAACTGGACATCCACATGCAAAAATACGAATGTACACACAGACCTCATTTTCCTCACAAAATTTACCTCAAAACAGATCACAGACCTAAATGTAAAACACAAAGTGATAAAACTCCTAGAATATAACATAGGAGAAAATCTAGATGACTTTAGGTATGGTGATGACTTCTTAGATACATCACCAAAAGCACAATCCATGAAAGAAATTATTAAAAATCTGGACTTCATTAAAATTAAAAACTGAAAGACAAATGTCAAGAGAATGAGAAGACAAGCCACAGACGCATGAAAGTATTTGCAAAAGACACATCTGATAAAGGACCATTTACCCAGAACATACAAAGAACTCTTAAAACTCAACAATAAGAAAACAACCCAATTAAAAATGGGTCAAAAACCTTAAAAGACACTTTACCAAAGAAGATATACAGATGGTAAATAAGCATAAGAAAAGATGTTTACATCATATGTTATCAGGGAAATGCAAATGAATATAACAATGAAATACCACTACACACATATTAAAATGGCCGAATCCAGAATGCTGACAACAGCAAATGCTAGCAAGGATGTAGAATATCATTCGTTGCTGGTGGGACTGCAAAATGGTATAGCCGCTTTGGAAGACAGTTTGGTAGTTTCTTACAAAGCTAAACATACTCTTATTATACCATCCAGCAGTCATGTACTTTTGTATTTACCCAAAGGAGTTGAAAACTTATATCCACACAGAAAAATACACATGGATGTTTATAGCATCTTTATTCATAATTGCCAAAATATGGAAGCAATGAGTCCTTCACTAGATGAATGGATAAATAAACCATGGTATATCCAGACAATGGGATATTAGTAGTGGTAAAAAGAAATGAGCTATCAAGCCATGAAAAGACATGGAAGAAACTTAAATGCTTATTACCAAGCGAAAGAAGCCAATCTGAAAAGACTACATACTGTATGATTCCAACTAAAGGATATTCTGAAAAGGTAAAACTATAGAAATAATAAAAAGATCAGTGGTTTCCAGGAAGTTGGAGGGAGATGAAGAGGTGGAACACAGAGGATTTTTAGGGAAGTGAAAATACTGTGTGACACTACAATAGTGCATACATGTCATTATCCATTTGTTCAAACCTGTAGAATGTATAATACCCAGTGTGGACCGTAATGTAAACCATGGACTTTGGGTAATGATGCATCAACGTAGGTTCATCAGTTGGAACAAAGGTACTACTCTGGAGGTGGAAGTTGATAATGGAGAGTCTATGCATGTGTAGTGGCAGGGAATATATGGGAAATCTCTGTCCCTTCTTTTAATTTTGCTGTGAACCTAAAACTTGCCCCCCTCACAGACACCCCCCTCCCAAAATAGTCTTAATAATAAAAAGCATGTGTAGGAGAATTCAATTATTTCATCTGAGGCCATTCTGGACCAGTCTTAGATGGTGAAACCCAAAACAGAACAGTGTGTCGTACATTTATAATGCTTGATAAATGTAAGATATTATTTTGGCCTTGTAGATCTTCACTCCTAGAATTTCTCTCCTTTGACAAAATGTACCTGTATGACCAATTTTGGTGGTGTGTTTCCTTTTAATTATTTTTGTAATCCTGCCTTCTCCACGTGGTGGTTTACTGGATTTGATTATCAGCCACCTAGTTTAGTCTACACATACCTTTTTCTTGAGGAAACTGTTGGTACCTTCATGATTTCAATTATGTACAATAGGCAGATAACTCTGGAATTTATAGGTATACACTTATAACCACTCTTATCTACATATACGAAGCCTGCTTAACAACCACTAGCTTGTGTATCCTCTTAGTAGGTCAGATTCAACATGTATAAAACACTTCCTATCTTATTTCTTTTTCAGGTAATCTATTATTCCAGCTAATCATCTTACAGTTATTTTTGGGTCTTTCTTTTCTTTCCCCTGACACCACTTCTTCTTTCATAATCTTAAGTTTTGTCCCCTCTTTTTCAACAAATTTCAATAAAAAAAACTTTTATGTATTTGCATTGCCACCTTTCTATTTTGAAGGCAATTTTTGCTTTTTTTGTCCACCTTTTTGTTTTTCACACCTCTAATACATTCTGTGTATCACTGTAGTAATTTTACTAAATATCAGGGAGAAGAGGGAAAATCAAGGATTTAACATTTATCGAGATCCCAACTGTGGAGGAAACACTGGGCTACATGTTTTATTCACTCTTTCATTCAGAAATATATTTTTAGTAACTATCAGAGGCAGTCATTGTTCTAGGTACTAATGATACTAGGATGTGTTGTGTGAAACATACATAATTTCTACCTGCACAGAGCTAATACTTTAGTAGATGAGAGACAATGTGTAAGCAAACAAACAAAAAGCCCTTCTCCCACAGAAGGCCAGTTATGAGAGATTGGAGTGAGTACATGCTTGAAACACTTCTTCTTATAGTAACAATATTCTTAGAAAGTTAATTAATACATAATCACTCTCCAAAATGAGAAAGTGAATTTTCCTTGCACTGAATCCTGTGAAGCAGTCCATGTAGAATAAAGCAGGCAGGAGACTTCATCAGTAATCTAAGGACAACACCTCAGAAATCTCCATGGAGAACCAAGGCCACCAAGCTCTGTGGTGAGACAACAATTCTTAGAACATACTCAGGAAAATTCCGTTGTGGAAAATGAGTTCATGACCCCAAATCATCAAATAAATAAAGAAGATTGATGTCCAAAAGTACATTACAGAATCTAAAAATAGGAGATCATGGGCCTAAGAAAACAATTAAAAGAAAGTCCAGAACCTATTTTTGAAATTCAGTTAAAAAAATGAATAAGGATTAGGAATAGAAAGGAAATTCCGTATAGCTAACAGATATAGAAGGAGATGCTCAAACACATGGTAATTGGAAAAATGCATATTAAAAAACACAATGGAATATCACTTTATACTTACCTAATGAGCAAAAAGATTAGAAAATAAGATAAATACCAAATATCGGTTGGGATATGAGACTATAGGAACCCTGGTAGGAATGTAGATTGGAGCAGGCATTCTGGAGGGCAATTTTGCAACACTTAGTCAAATTAAATACTGACATTTGCTATGGCCTGTAAATACCTGGATTTTTTTTTTTCCCCCAGAGCAGCAGTTCCATAAAGAATGTGTGCAAAGATATTTTTTGTAGGCTTGTTAGTGGTAGTGGGGAGCTTGAGGCAACAAAGAGATCGAATACAATGGAATAGTATGTAGCACTTAGAAACTGTGGCTAAATGGACATAGAACAACATAGATTTCTAAAACATGTAGCTGAGTAAAAACAGCAAGAAACAGAATGAACTCTACAAACCAGTAGCATTTATGTAAATTACACATCCATGCCCAGGAAATTAGCACTGCATATTTAAAAGGACATATACAATTAAAGAGATACTTATACTTAAAACATTAGAATGGTTGGTCGTGGAGCAGTGAAAGGAGATGGACTTGGGGAAGGAGGAAAGGGAGTTTAAAAGAATGAGAAAGCTTCACACAGACTAAAAAATAAAATACAATACAAATGGTGAGGTTCCTTTAAGAGATAAAAGGAAGTAATCACTTCTATGAAAAAAGAATAAAGAGATTAGGAAAATGAACCAGTTAAAGGTCCTGAATGTGAAGATGCATTTGAAATTATAAAGTGCTATGAAGGAAACCAGTCATATGCTATTGCAGAAAATAATTGTGGTGATGTGGAAAAAGAATTCTACTCAGTGGTCAGAAAGGGTTTTCTGAGCTAGTGTAGTTTAAGCCAAACCCACTAGGATTGAAAGCAGCTAGCCATGTAAATACTCTTGAGAAGAGCCTCTCAAGCACATAGGTTGGCCTGTTCTAGGAACTGAAAGAAGGCCAGTGCAGCTGGTGTATGGTGAACAGCGGGAGAGAGGTCTAAGAGAAGATATAATCAGAGGCTAAGGCATGTAATGCCTTTGGATTTCATTCCAATTAAAATGAAAAACTCTGCAGGGTATTAAGCAGATGTGAACGAGATTTGGTTTACATTTTTAATTTTTAGGAGTTTACTCTGCTGCTCTGTGTAGAATGGTTTAGAAGAGAGACACAGAAGGAGGAGACTGGTTTGGAGGCATTCTATGTGAAAGAGGTGTCTTGGACTATAGTGGTGGTCCTGGAATTGGAGAGAAACAGAGACAAGATATAATTTGGAGGCAAAATTAACAGGAATTAATAGACTGGTTTGGGAGGTGAAGGAGAGGGAAATATAAAGACATTCTCTAGGTTCTTAGCCTACTTTTACTGAGAGAGGGAGAGTAGGTAAGGAACATATTTTGAGGTAAAATAAGAATTCAATATCGAACAAGCTAACTTTGGCCTCTTGTGAGACATCCAAGTGAAGATGGCAAATAAAATATTGAATAGAAAAGACTGGAATACAAAGGGTAGGTCTAAGCCAGAGATGTATATTGGAGAGATAGCATCATATGGACTATATTTAAGCCATGGGAAAGATGAGATTAGCCAGACAGAATGTGTAGAGGGAGAAAAGAAGGATGTTTGTGCAACATCTTGAGGAACTCTGTCATTTGGATCTCTGGGAAGGGCAGGGAGCTAGAAAGGAAGACTGAACTGGGGTGGCCAAAGTCCTGCAGTGTTTCGTGAGGGAAGGAGCTAACTCTGTCAGGTACTGCCAAGAAATACAGTGAGGACAGAAAGATCCATTAACATGGCAACATGGAAACCATCAATGACCTTAATAAGAGTAATTCCATGTCTGTGAGGGCCAGAGGCCAGAGTGGAATGGATTGAGGAGTGAACACAAGAAGATACGATGGAGATAACATCTGTAGACATACTTTGGAAGTCTGCCTCTGAGTATTTGGGGTAATAGGTACAGGTAAGGACTGTTGGTTTAAAGATACTAGTCAGTCATTTAAGAACCTTTACAAATTGACTCTAAACTCTAAGTACTTTCTTTATTCCAGCCATATTTGTTCACTCATTCTCCCAGGTCAGGCTGAATGGAAGCATTTAGTTTTCTTATATAAGCTGATTACTGAACCTCCCAAACCAGACTAGTAATTTAGCAACCCATGAATCCAACATTCTTGAAGTATTTGTTCAACAGTATTGGGGGTGGCATCTGCAACAACAAAGATTTTCACTTCTTTTAATTTTTATTCCAGCTAGGTATTTTCTTCTTCAGTGGGAGTAGAATTGGCCCACATGTTGTTGAGTATTCACAAAGTTGTGAACTGAGCTCTTAGCATCATATTTATGATCTATCCTGTTGATAACTTAGTGCCTTTTGTAGACAGACACCAGGACAGTTTCCTAGCTGGCCTATCAGTTTAATACAGCTTTCTTATTCTAGTTCCTTTGCTCATGGTAATATTCTCATCTGTAAGTTCTCACCTTCTGTGTTCCTCCATGCCCTTTCTACTTACATAATTTCTTCTAGGTCTAAGTTTCCTTCTCTGACCCAGTTGTTACTATTCCCTTCCTTTGGACCTCTGCCCTACTTTTTATCTCGAATACCAAGTTAGTGATTAATTACGCTTGTTCTTTACTTGCAGTTTTCAATGTTATTTTTATTTACTTAATGAGTACTCATTGATAGTACCCAGTAATGTTTTTGATTGGCTCCTGAAGATTTTGTAGGGTTGGTTTATATTTTGACTCTCTCTGTGACACCTATCTACACATATATATTTCCTCAGGCAGTATAGGTAGTATGTGACATCAGACATTAGACTAGAAAGGAAATTTTGTATAATGCCTCTTTCTCTTTGTCCTTGATTTACATTAAAAAAATTAAAGTCTATTTACCTATGCTCTTACATCCAAAATGTATCACATTAGTAAAAGGGAAGAACAAAACTTTGATAAATGTTTGAAAATCTGGAGTCATGCAGACCTGCTTTAGAACCTACTTCTGTCATTTACAAGCTTTGCAATTGAGACCATGTTTCTTAATCTCTCTGATCCCTGCTTCCTTCTGTCAAATGGAAATAACCTATTTCTCTGTGATATTTTTTGTTAAAAGCACATAATAAGGGTGGTAATTATTGAGTTGTTAATTACCATAAAATAGTAATAAAACAAAGTAAACAATTTTGGCTTGCCAAGTTGAAATCAGGCCCCTAAGTCTCTTCAGCTTTATGGCTTTGATATGATCTGGGTGATTTATGTTAAAGGGCTTAACTGACCTATTTTTCCTTTCGACTTGGGTAGGAATTTCCTCTCATTTACAAACACAGTGCTTTTCACCACTTGAAGAAATTCAATTATGTTTCTGTTGACGTGAATTTCAAGTGATCACTTAGCCTGCAAATGTGTATGTGTGACCCTGATTTTAGCATTTCTCCCTCCTACTCTAGCCCTTCAAAGATAACTTCTCACTCAGGTATTCAGGGAAAAAACTTGGCTTGTAGCACATCCAGTTCTAAGTCAGTTCTGTGCTATAGTTGAGTTTCCATGCTGTGCTTTGATCTGACCCAGACTAAAAACCTGGATTAATGTTGGAGACTTCTCAGAATCCCTTTACTATCATCTTTCCTTTCATGGAGCTGTTACCACATTAGATCATTTTTTAAAAAAATTTTTATTAGAGTATAATTGATTTACTATGTTGCATTAGTTTCTGCTGGACAGCAAAGTGTATCAGTTATACACATGTCCACACTTTTTTGGATTCTTTTCCCATATAGGTCATTACAGAGTATTGAGAAGAGTTCCCTGTGCTATACAAGTAGGTCCTTATTAGTTATCTGTTTTATATATAGTAGTGTGTATGTGTCAATCCTAGTTTCCCAATTTATCCCTTCACCCCACCCCCATCCCGCTTTCTCCCCTGCTAACCATAAGTTTGTATTCTACATCTGTGACTCTATTTCTGTTTTGTAGATAGTTCATTTGTGCCATTTTTTTTAGATTCCATATATAAGCGATATCATATGATATCTGTCTTTCTCTTTCTGACTTACTTCACTCAGTATGACAATCTCTAAGTCCATCCATGTTGTGCAAACGGCATTATTTCATTTTTTTATGGCTGAGTAATATTCCATTGTATATATGTACCACATCTTTTTATCCATTCCTCTGTCAGTGGACATTTAGGTTGCTTCCACATCCTGGCTACTGTAAATAGTGCTGCAGTGAACACTGGGGTGCATGTATCATTTTGAATTATGGTGTTCTCTGGATATATGTCCAGGAGTGGGATTGCAGGGTCATAGAGTAGGTATATTTTTGTTTTAAAGGAAACTTCATACTGTTCTCCATAGTGGCTGCACCAATTTGCATTCCCACCAACAGTGTAGGAGGGTTCCTTTTTTTTCCATATCCTCTTCAGCATCTTTCCTTTCATGGAGCTGTTACCACATTAGATTTTAATGAAATAAATGTAGGAAAGCCCCTATTCTATGTTATCTTTCCTAATTCTAATTTACCATTTACAAATTCTAGATAGCTATAACAGATTTTACTGGGGAATTGATATGTCTAATAGAAATTTTGTGTGAGACACAAAAAATACATTTTAAATCAAACTTTGAAATGTCATGGTACTCATGAACCATGGCAAGAGAACAAAAAGGTTATATCTATTTCAGATCTCATGGGTGTACCTGAGAGCCTTCCTCTTCTGCTTTCAGGACTGCTTCAAAGTGTTTCATTCTTCAACGCTTCTGCATGTAAATCTCCATGCCCCTTTAGGAAACCCCACTCCTGTCCTTGCTCCTATTATGTGAGATAAAAATTTCCCAGCAGGCTGTGAGGTTGGGCTGTCCCCTTCAAATTTAGTTTTCTGGGAGTATTCTCTCCAGTGAATCACACCTATCCCTCTCCATTATTTTTCAGTGTCCAATGAGTTACACACACATGCACAAATACAAACAGTAAAGCCAAAATCCATGTTACAAATAGAAACATTTTTCTCACTGCGATTATAATCCTGCAGAACTTCCCTTGAACAAATGGGAGAAAATGCCTCTGTATGTCATTATGCTGAGCAGTGTTCGGCTTTCTTTGTTTTTCCTACTGTGTTTAGATTGTGCCTCAGCCTTTCCAGTACATAAACATAAGGGGTTATTATAGCATTGAAGATTGTAACACTTCTTTATGATGGTCAACATTTCTTAGCTATACAAATTTCTACTTTGAGCTTTTAGGAATTCTTAAAAATTTATGTCAGATCAAATCTTGGGTTACTGTAAATGAAAGAAGACTGTGAAGAATCATTATTTTTCATCCAAGCATCCTCAAGGAAATGGGAAGGATGTTTTAGACAGAAGTAATCAACCAAAATTTTGCCAACAATAACCAGAAAACATATCGAGAAAAAAGATCAGGACTCACACCAATATGTTTCTATAAGTAAGAAGAAAATATTGTAAGAAAATGTCTATAATGTCTAGAATGTTTCATTATAGAAAATTTTAAAACTTATGTTCCTAGACACATAAAGAAGAAACTAAAAATATATCAATCTCACAGTGAAGATATAAAACATTTTGGTGATCATTTGGGTCTACCAACCTATCTGTAGTTTTTCTGTTTACTTATCTGAACAAAATTTTGATCAAATTGTATTAATCATTTTATAACTCAATTATTTAAATATATAATAAGTCACAGTGATTCTGCCATGTTATTAAATGTTTTTGAGGACTTGATTTTTGACTATGTGATATTCTATAATAAGTATGTGCTATGGTTTAATTTATGTAATCAATCATTTATATTGTTGCACAATTAGAAAGTTTTCAAAGACTAGTTTACTTTATAAAAGTACATTTTATATTTAGTTTTAACAATAATAGTTGACTTGTTTGAGTCATTTTCTTGTCAAATAGAAACTTGAGATCTAATAGTTTTTAAAATTTCTTTTGTTAGTAGCTAGGCCCCATATGATTAAAAACATCTACATTTTATGGCTAAATTCACAGATCTATAACAAACATTTGAAAGCAAGAATAAGTTTAACTAATGGTAACTTGTCTGTACTGGTAATTTTCCCCTTCAAGATATTGAAAAAACAGGACTTACTGTAATTATAAACCATTTAAATAACACGTGTGTGTGTGTGTGTGTGTGTGTGTGTGTGTGTGTGTGTGTGTTGGGGGGTCTGAGGCACCTTTAAAAATAAATATATTGAGAAAATGTCAGAACTTTGACCTGTTTTTCAATAGGGCAGCAATAATGGAGCATCAAATGTAGTGTCTGTTTGTTAACAAGATTCATTTTCTTTGTTGGTCATCATGTTGGCATTTCCAGCAGATGGCATTATTACTCTAAAGAATCAAGCAGTAAAGTCAAGCGTCTTTCAGTAAATGCACTTTTTAGAAAGGAAGGGAAGAGGGAAAGGAAATATAACTTATTGAAGTCTTTAGGTGTTGGTCCTTTTATATATGGAATATACATGTAATTATACTTAATGCTCATGGTGATCCTTGCAGGTGGGTGTTATTTTAAGAATAAATAAAGTGAGGCTGAAAGAATTTAAGAAACTTGGTATTCATAGAGCAAATAAGTGACAGACTTGCGACTATAACCTAGATCTGGCTGATTCAGGAGCCTGGGTAGCTGTTGTGTTTAGAATCTATGGTATTACAATGAAAATATTCATTCCATAGGAACAATTTCAAATGAAGAGGTTGATACCTTCCAAAATTTTTTCTGGGGAAAAAAAAGTTTAAAGTTTTTTTTTTTTTAAATGAAATTTCTCAACTTTAAAAAAATGCAGAGAAGCATTTCTGCAATAATGGAGCCAAGGACCTCTGAAAATCCACTCTTGTATAAAAGCAATGAAAACACTAGCAAAAAAAAAAATTGTAAAAGTCAGTGTTTTCAGAACTCTAGGAATTAACCCAAGGTTGCAACAATCTGGGAAGTGTTTTTATAAGGAAAAATTACTGAATGTTGGTAAGAACAGTAATATCTGTGGCATTGTAATTTGTTCTATTCCCATTCCCTTCTCCCCAGCACCATGGTAGCTTTGAAAGCCAGCAACCTTGCAGCCACAATTGTTGTGAATGTCAGTAACTTAGAGATCATTGGAGGAGAAGAATGGGTTTGAATATCTCCAAAATGCCCCATCTCAAGGGAATTGTCAATATTTGACCTATCTGGCTAGATCCTTAGAAAAGCCCAGCACAAGTTGTTTATATTTAAATTGACTCACAACTCACTCAGTGGGAGAAGACCTTTCCCCTGCCATCTGTCAAAAAAATGTCAGTATCAATTATTTACCATCACAGCTACCTGAGAAAAATGATACCAGTTGGGGAAAATGAGGCTGGATGCAAAACTTAAATGAAAAATCAAGGAGATAGTACATTCATGGGAGGCTTTTAGAAGCTTCAATATATTACGGGGGATCTTAAAGTCCATGTGCATGTGCAGGGCTGTGAGCATGCTCTGGAGGGACCTGGGAAAGCCATGATTTCTAACCTCTGGCTGAATGTAAAGCTCTACAAAAGCTGGAAGCAAAGGCTAAGGTAGAGTAGTAAACTTCCAAAGCATTGTTTTGTCCTGATACACACAGAGATCCTCAGCAAAGAGCAGGAGCTTTATTTGTTCAAGGTATTTTAGGAAATCTCTGTCTAATCATTAGCCTACCATTAAGCTAACCAAACAGAAACTTTAGTGGAAATGCACACAGAAATAAAGACTGTAAAGAATCAGTCCAGGAAAATCACAAGAAAACAGTAACTGCTACAACAACAACAACAACAACAACAGTCATGAAAACAAACCCTGGGAGGGGGAAATCTCACTTTGAGTTGCCACATTATAATATGATAACACCAGTTTTTTTTTTTTTTTTTTTTTAAAGGAAAGATTCATGGCTTCTTTTTTTTTTTTTAATATACATTTATTTATTTATTTATTTATTTTTTATTTTTGGCTGTGTTGGGTCTTCATTTCTGTGCAAGGGCCTTCTCCAGTTGCGGCAAGCGGGGGCCACTCCTCATCGCGGTGCGCGGGCCTCTCACTGTCGCGGCCTCTCCTATTGCAGGGCACAGGCTCCAGATGCGCAGGCTTAGCAATTGTGGCTCACGGGCCCAGTTGCTCCACGGCACGTGGGATCTTCCCAGACCAGGGCTCGAACCCGTGTCCCCTGCATTGGCAGTCAGACTCCCAACCACTGTGCCACCAGGGAAGCCCTATAACACCAGTTTTTGATAAAAAAATAAGGCAAGCAGAGAAGCAGGGAAATATGGTCCATACAAAGGGGGGGAAATCAATCAATGAAAACTGTGTCTGAGGAAGCCCAGATGTTGAACTTAATAGAGATTGAACTTTAAAAAAGCTGTTATGAATAAGTTTAAAGAACTAAAGGAAACAATATCTTAAAAATTAAAGTATGATAATGATGTCTTGCAAATAGAGACTATCAATAATACAATAGAAATTGTTAAAATACCCAAATAGAAATTTTAGTGTTAAAAAATACAATAATTAAGATAACATTTACTAGAAGTGTTCAACAGCAGGCTTGAATTGACAGAAGAAAGCATCAGTGAACTTAAAGATAGGTCAATTGAAATTATCCAACCTGGGCAACCAAAAAAAAAAATCAAGAAAAAAGAGAGCCTCAGTGACCCATGAAATACCATTAAGAATACAACAAGTGCATAATGTGAGTCCCAGAAGAAAAGGAAAGAAAGAGGCAGGAAGAATATTTGAAGATATAAATGCTGAAAGCTTCCCAAATTTGATGAAAAATATGAATCTACACATTAAAGGATCTCAAGAAACTCCAAGTAAAATAAACACAAAAAATTTCACAACTAGACAAATTAATAGTCAAACTGTAGAAGCTAAAGACAAAGAATAACCTTGACATTAGGAAGAAAAAAATGATTTATCATCAACAAGATATCTCCATAGATTAACAGCTAACAAGAGAAGACTTGAATGACACTATAAACCACCTAGACCTAAGAGATATCTATGGAAATATATATGTACACACACACACAAACTAGCCCACACTAAAAAGAAGGAAGGAAATAAGAACGTAATACAGATTAGAGAAGAAATAGATGTGAATTTAAAAATAAAAGAATCCAAAAAAGTAAAATATTGAGTCTTGAAAAGATCAACAAAACTGGGAAATCATTAGCCAGAATAAGCAAGAAATAAAAGAGCTAGACTTATTACTAACATCAGGAGTGAAAGAGGGTACATCACTACCAATGTTACACATATATAAAAAGATTTATAAGGAAATACTGTGAACAACTGTGCCAACAAAATGCATAATGTAGGTGAAGGAACAAGTTCCTAGCAAGGTACAAATTACACAGAATGATTCAACATGCAACTCATGTTCATAGATAAGAAAATTTATTATTGTTAAGATGGCAGTACATCTAAAATTGATCTACAGAGTAAAGGCAATCCCTATGAAACTCCCACCTGTCTTTTATGAAAACTGGTTTTAAAAGTTATATGGAAATGCAAGGAACCAAGAATCACCAAAACGATCTTGGAAAAGAACAAAGTTGGAGGATTCACACTTCTCAATTTCAAAAACTTTCTACAAAGCTACAAAAATCAAAACTGTGTGCTAACTGACACAAGATAAATGGAATAGAATATTTCAGAAATAAAACCTTACCTTTGTCAATTGATTTATGACACGGGTGTCAAGACAACTCAATGTGTAAATGATAGTGTTTTCAACAAATGCTGCTGAGACAACTGAATATTCATATGTAAAAGGATGAAGTTGGACCCTATGTCACCCCATATAAAAATTAACAAACTTTTATAATTAATTTATGATCAAAGTCATAAATACAACAGCTAAAACTATATAGCTCTTAGAATAAACCTAGGAGTAATTTTTCATGACCCTGGTTTAGGCAATAGTTTGTTAGATATATCAAGAGCACTAGAGACAAAAGAAAAAATAGATCCACTGGACTTCATTAAAATTAAGAAAAACTTGTGTCTCAGGCACCATCAAGAAAGTGGAAAGACAGTGTACAGAACAGGGGAAAATATTTGCAAATCTATGTCTGATTTACAAATTTATGTCCAGAAGATAAAACTCTTACAACTCAATAATTAAAAGACAAATAACCCAATTAAAGATGGGCAAATGATTTGAACAGATATTTCCTTAGAGAAGAAAACAGAGAGATGACCTATGCACACATGATAAGTTGCCAACATCATTGGTTATTAGAGTAATACCAATCAGAAACCCAGCGAGATACTGTATAACACCTGCTGATAATTTTTTAAATTAAAATTTAAAAAAAAAACAGGCAATAACAAGTGCTGGAGTGTGGAGAAATTATTATCCTCATGCAGTGCTGCTGGAATTGTTTATGGTGCAACCACTTTTGCAAACTGTTTGACAGTTCTTGTACATAGTAAATATAGAGTTACCATTATTGGATTCAGAAATTTCACTCATTGGTGTATACCCAAGTGTCAATCATTGTTGCCAAAAGTGGATTCTGCAGTTTCACTCCTAGATATATAACCAAAAAAATGAAAACACATGCCAGTATAAAACCCTGTACACTGATGTTTCAGCAGCATTATTCACAATACCCCAAGTTGAAACAACCCAAATGCCCATCAAGTAATGAATGGATAATTAAATGTGGTATATCAATGCCGTGAAATATTATTCAGCAATAAAAGGAATGAAGTACTGATACATGGTACAGCATGGATGAAATTTGAAAACATCATGTTAAGTGAAAGAAGCCAACAGAAGACAACATTTTTGTATAATTCCATTGGTATATTATGTCCAGAAGAGGTAAATCTATAGATCCAGAAAGATTAGTTGATGCCTAGGCCTGATGGGTGGGGACAGAGAATGGGAGTGACTGCTAATGGGGATGGGATTTCTTTACAGGGTGATGAAAATACTTTAAAAGTATAATAGGGCTTCCCTGGTGGCGCAGTGGTTGAGAATCTGCCTGCTAATGCAGGGGACACGGGTTCGAGCCCTGGTCTGGGAAGATCCCACATGCCACGGAGCAGCTGGGCCCGTGAGCCACAACTACTGAGCCTGCGCGTCTGGAGCCTGTGCCCCGCAACGGGAGGGGCCGCGATGGTGAGAGGCCCGCGCCCCGCGATGAAGAGCGGTCCCTGCACCGCGATGAAGAGTGGCCCCCACTTGCCGCAACTAGAGAAAGCCCTCGCGCGAACCAAAGACCCAGCACAGCCAAAAATAAATAAATAAATAAATAAAAATTAAAAAAAAAAAAAAAAAAAAAAAAAAAAAAAAAGTATAATAGATTGTGGTGATGATTCACAATTCTGTGAATATACTGAAACCCACTTTAAAAGAGTGAACTTTATGATGTGTGAATTATAACTCAATAAAACTTATAAAAATATATAACACAAATGCATTTTGTGTTTTCAAACTGGGACAAATGTCCCTATCATTTGGAGTATGTAGGCAGGATATCTACAAGTAACTTTTTGGGGTCAAGGACTTTAGAAAAAAAATCTCATTTAAAATGACCATCTTTGTCATATTATTATTATCCTTGTCATTTTATAGATAAGGAAGTATTGTGTTAGGGGTTAACTACTTTCCTTAGGGTCACAATCTAGTAAGTGCTAGGGCCCAGTCTGTCTTTTTTGCAAAGCCTGTTTACTTTTTATCCTCCATCTATAGTTCAATTAAAAGATGCTTCATGGAACCAAGTTCTAGCTTGTTCACTGTCCCCAGGCTTTTGCTCTACAAAGGGTGTTATGGAAATACCACACCCATTTTAGCATTGATTATTGGCAAAAACAAGTTGAGAAAAAGTCACTTTTCTCTCTCACCACCACTTTATTAATTGCTCATGTCAAACCTGACCGATCTGTGACATTCTTATTTGGTACACTAAATGGAATTGGGTACTGTGTAGACAGATACTTCTTGTCTGTCTGCAATCTAAAATTGACACCAAATAAGGAAGATGAATGTTTGGGAGAGAGGGGATTTTCCTTGGTATAAAAATGAGTTAGCTCTCAAATTGATTGATAATGTAGGCCTTCACTTCCACAAAGCTGTTTACTTAGTTTTCAAATATATGCATTGGGTTTGGAGTTGAAATTGCTATGTTAAAGTTGAGTTAGCTTTGAGAAAATGATATATGAATCTGTGTGAGGTTTGTTAACAATTTTCAGTTATAAAACAATTACATATGGAATTCTTTTAAGAGGCAAACTACCTTAACGTGCTGATAATGATTCTCTGTACGGAACGTTTGAAGAACAAGGTACTTATCTCCCTGAGTGTTGTGCAAAATGAAGTACCATATTATCTACTCCTAAAGGTCCTTTTCAGTTCTTTGATTATATGACACTCTGACTAGCAAAAAGAGGCACACCTGCAATCCTGCTGAGAGTTCCATGGAATCATTAATGATTATTCATGGCGAGGGAAGCGGAGGTAACATTGACTCTGAAAGCGGATCCTTTTCACTGTAGAAGTGCGCTCTTGTGTTACAGTGTTTTTGATTATGAGAAATGCCACCTGCCAGTACTTGAAGGTCTCTGAGCACAAGGGATCGACTCAGTGCCCTTTAGGTTAAAACATTTCCTGCAAGCCCAGCACAGTGTACCTGTGGTGAAGGCAGTAGCATAGATGCTCATATTGATATCTTTCAGAGCTTGTGCTGCACATATCCTGCTTGATCTTTGTTTCTTACCATCAGAGTCATGACAAATCTAGGATGTCTTTCTATTTGTTTGCTTTTATTTTTTTTGTTTATGGCTGTTTTGCTTTTAAGCAGAACCTTTTTTGAACTCCACTAAAATGAATGTCCTTTCAGTGCCTTACATGTATCTTTAGTGGGGTTCTAGAGTAAAAGAAGAGTAAATTATTTGAAAGGAAAAAAAAACGTGCTGATATTATCTCAATTAGAAAGAAAATTTATAAATGATTCACAGGGTCACAAAACAGTTTTTATTCTTGATCCTCTTTTTGCCATGGAGAGCAAATTCATTTTCAGCAATATAAACTAAAAATTATTCATGAGTTCTCTGCTAATTAGCAGTCTAAAGTTGGGACAATCATTTTTTAAAAATTGGAACAATATTTTAAGTTTAACTCTATTCTTAATTAGCAAGATGAGATTAAATAAAGATAGATTAATGCATTATCTTGAAACCAAATTTGCTTTAAACCGTATTCTTTTTATTTCAGTTTCCAGGATACTTTGGCCCAGGACTGGGAGGAGTCAAGGTTGCCATAATGAGCAACCATATACTGGGAAGGGTTGAATAGGGTTTCTAAGGACTAGTCATTTTTGTTTCTAGAAGAACTCTGGTTAACTGTGTTCTAAATTATTGCTACATATAACTTCAGAGGCTTAAAGAACCTAAAAACCAATAGCAATAAACTAAAGAAATACCATTTTGAACTTTTAGAACTCTAGAATTCAGCCTTTCCTCCCTATAATCACGTTACAATTTAAATTTTTTTCCTAGCATAAGAAGAATATATGCTCAATGTAAAAATTTTGGAAAATACAAAACACAGAGGATAAAAAAATGTTCCTGCTAATATTTTGGTATATGTTATTCTAGCTATCACAGTCTTTTAATAAACTTTGGTGCTATGTGAATCTAGTATGTGTGAGGAATTTAGCTGTAAAACAAATATGAGGTAATTCCGGGGGTCTTGCAACAAATGGTTCTATATCCTGAGAGAAATATGTTTACAACTGAAGAAATGTATGGTATCACTTGGTTCATCTATGCCCTAGCTCTTGTATAGTGAAGGCTTCTGGGTTTCTTACTAGGGAAAATTAGGTGCAGTTGGTGGCCTGTGTCTTATAAGGTAGACAAATACCTTGCCTTGTATTTGCCTACCTTGTAAATAAACTTGTATTTATTCTATGGAAAACAGAAAGTATTATATTACTATTGTAAAAATGAGCAAAGGACAAACATAGGCAAGGATGTCTGGAAGGAAAAAAGGTTTGGCAAATCTTGAATTGTCCTCTGAGTAACTTAGAAAAACTATTTTCAGTGGCTGACTGTGTATCAGATACATCTTGTTCACATTCCCAGATTTTTGTGGTCTTCTGCAGGGGGGTCACCCTTGGCCCCTTGCTCTACCTCTGAGCAGGCTGAGTGATTCCACTGCCTGAAGCCAGCAAGCAGACTCACTGACATTCCCAAAGAATTAAAAATGCAATTTGATAAGCATTATTTGGAGCATAAAAGAGCACCAGAGGAGGTAAGGAAAACATTGCTGAACTTTGAAAGTTTAATAGGATTTTGTTGGACAAACAAATTGGAGGCAAGGAATTGTGGTGGAGAGGGGAACAGGCATTGGAGCTCAGGTAAGAAGCTGTTGCAATAATCCTGGTAAGAAACTATCACAGTGGCTTGGGAAATAGAATAAGAAAATTATTTGAGACATAATTATATGATGGAATTAACAATACTTAGGAACTGAACAGTTGTAGCAGGAGGTGAAAGCAGGTGAGAAAAGAAATAGCCGAGAGGAATCCCTGGTTCCTGGTTTAGGCAACCAGGTTGATAATGAAGCTATTAGCCATGGTAAAGAATTCAAGTAGAGAATTCTTTAGGTTACAATGGTGGTGAGATCATTTGTTCTGTCTTTGATATTTTGTATTCGACATGCCTGTAACATATCCAAGTAAACACTGTCATGGGCAGTTAGGCTATAGGGAGGGAAATTAGGGGAAAGACTGGAGCTGGAAGCTTTAACATCCAGTTAATTGGCAATTGGCTTTATAGGTATAGAAGACATAGCTCAGAGGAAATACAAAATGAGAAGGGAATACAACCAAGGTTGGAAACTTAAGGTCACACTAACATTTAAGTTGAAGGAAAAGGAGGAGAGCAAAGTAAAAGAAACCAAAAAGAAGTAAGAAGAGAATGAAAAGATAATGAAATGATGGAGAACTCATAAAAATGATAATATGCAAGGATTTGGGTTTCTATGATAAAATATAAAATTCTAAGGCCAACAGGAATTGCACATTGAGAGTAAATATTCTCAGTTCCTGGAAGAATACTTCAGGACATCTGTTGGTGCTTATGGAGGAGTCATTTAATAATACTGATTTCTTAGGTTGGAATACTTAGTGACATAAACCAAGTCTTTTCCATGAGGCTTTTATACTATCTATGTTGGTGACTGGAAGTTTCCTTGTGTTACATTTATATCATATTTGCATTCATTTAACACTCAACAAATATTTTTGGAGTGCCCGCCCTATATTAGAGATGGGATATATTAGTGAACTGGAAAGGCAAAGGCACTTGCCCTTGAGAAGCTAACATTCAAGAAACAGAACAAGAAATTGACATGACATACTTTTATAAAAGGTGATAAGTGCTATGGAAAAACTAAAATGGGACAACTAGGATTAGGAATGTAGTGGGGGAAAGAGGTTTGAGGCTGTGTAGATTACTATATTAAATAATATGGGGACCTCATGGATAAAGTGACGTTGATCAAATATATTTTTAAAAGGTGAGGGAATTAGCCAAGTGGTTATCTGGGAAAAGAGTGTTCCATGCAGAAGAAAAGGTATAGCAAATGCTCAAAATTGGAAGCATGTCAGCATATGTCAGGATCCAAAAGGAAACCTACTGTGGATGCAAGCAGAGTAAGCAAGGAAGAGCAAAGTAGGGTAGATTATGTAAGGCCTTGTCTTATTCTTACTAGCTGTGAGAAGGGGAATGATTTACAGGTTTGATCAAAGGAGTGACCTGGTCTGACTTGTCTTTTCCCTCTGACTACTCCACTGATAATAGACTTTTTTGTTATTTTTCGTAGACTTTTTTGGGGATTACTTCTACTCTGTGATGTGCAAGAGTAGAAATAGGAGACCTAAGAAAAGGTTAAATACAGGTAAACGATGATGATGATTTAGCCCAGGGTGGTACCAGTGAAGTAGTGAGACATGGATGGCTGTTGGATGTATTAGGAATATAGAGTCTACAGTAATTCCTTTGTGATAGTGCAATCTTGTATAGTAGTCAGTCACACTAAACATTTGGCAAAGGACCTTATGAAAAAATATTTTGCAAGTTATTTTAATCCAATGTTAAAATGTTAAATTCAGATTCACCTTCCCCCTAAAATTTATGCTCATTGTTATTGCGGTTATTGCTGTGTTTAAGTCACTAGACCCTGTAAATACAATGCATCTGATGGGTTTCATGGTATGTAAATAAGAAAGAACACTTGTGAGGTGATAGGAATTCTACCTGTACTTTTTCCAATGGTTTTGAACAGAGTACACTCTCCAGTTGTTTCTCCCTTACATAGATTCTGTGCTTCAAATCCCTGAATATCCAAATAACTATCTTGATACACTCTCTGGGTTGTGCTGGTCTAGTTGTTATACTTTGTCTGTCTGCATGTTATAAACTATAGTCATTTTAAGTTAATACGTTTAAATTCTGAGACACATAGTATTGCATTATTTTTGGCCAAGCCACTTGTAAAAGGCCATTATGAATGCAAACTTTGGTTTAGTTAAGAGGCACGTTTGGAGAACTCCATAAATATTGTTGAAATACAAACTGGTACAAGAAAATTACTATTTCCATGGCTTGAGCAAATATTGCAGTTCTGCAACAATGCTGATTTTATTTGTCAAATTTAAATTCTCTGGGCTTCCCTGGTGGCGTAAGTGGTTAAGAATCTGCCTGCCAATGCAGGGGACACAGGTTCGAGCCCTGGTCCGGGAAGATCCCACATGCAGCGGAGCAACTAAGCCCGTGCACCACAACTACTGAGCCTGTGGTCTAGAGCCCGCGAGCCACAACTACTGAAACCCGCATGCCTAGAGCCCGTGCTCCACAACAAGAGAAGCCACCGCAATGAGAAGCCCGTGCACCGCAACAAAGAGTAGCCCCCACTCGCTGCAGCTAGAGAAAGCCCGCGCGTAGCAACAAAGATCCAACCCAGACAAAAAATAAATAAATAAATAAATAAATTTATTTAAAAAATAAAAAATTAAATTTCTCCTAAACAGATAGCTCTAGAATGCTCTTCTGTTTAGGTTAGATATGGGCATCATATTTAACTGTCCAATTATCTTTTAATGGCATCTTTACTAAAGGAGGATGTTGTCTTGAGCAAAACAGAGGTGATAAGCAAAACTTTACAAAATAGTCTTTTTATTTTACTAAAATAAAAGAAAGAGTGTTAAAATCCTCTTTTGGCTAACAGTCTAAATTACTGCAATATATAACGAAATGAACTCAATGTACACGTGCATACACGTAAATCCATGCACACAAGCCCATAATATTTAGCCATATTGTCAGCTAGTGGAATCAAACTCAATATAACTATTACTTTTGGAGTCATTGTGTAATATGGTTTAGTTAAGTAATGACAATTATAATGAAATAAAGTGGTTTCCTATAGTTAACCTCTGGCTTAAATCCTGCATTTAACCTGAATACTGAATATGGATATCTGTGTTTGATTAAGGTCATGACAAATGTACCATTAGTTTTAAGGTTGAAAAGAGTAGAGACTTAAAGATGTAAGTGAATAGGCAGGTCACGTTTCTTCTTTAATTGCACTTTATAATATTATTGTAAGTGGACAGATAATTTCAGTTGTTGCTTACGTTATACTTCCTGAGGCAGACACTGCAATAGTACGGCTGTCAAGGAATTATATCAAAACTTTCAGTTAACTTTTTGTTAATATAAGCATTTTGTTTGGATGATAAAACCTTTTCAGAGACAATAAAAAACAGAGCTATTTAAAAAGCACAACTGAAGGTCACTGCTCTACCTCTAAGGGAGTGGCATGATTTCTCTCTTAAAGTAGATGGACATTTTTTAACAAGACACCATGAAAGACCTCTTTATGTTGGAAAGCAAGAGACCTCCAGGGTATGGTTTGAACGAGACTGATGGCTGGACTGCTCAGCATCAGAAATAAATGGTTACTTGAAGGTGGGAGTGAACTCAGGAGAGAAAAAGAGAGGGTCAGAAACACAATAGCAAGTGGGGGACAATAGAGAAATATCGAGTGAGATTCCTAGCAGACGGATGATTAAAAGACTGTCTATACTCGGTTTTCACTGTTTCTTATCAGGAGCTATAATCATCCGTATCTTGCTCTATCACACACACCTTCAGTAGTGCCTGTGATATATACAAATGTCTTGACTGAATAGTGTTTGGATAAATCAAAGAAAAAGGCTGTATGTCTGAGATCCTGCTGAGCAGAGAGAAGAGAAGAAATACGTTGGGTCAAACAAGTAATGGTGAGAATTTAGCAGGAGAGGAGATGAGAATTAGAGGTGACAAAATGCAAGCTTCCAAGTTCTGGCAAGATTTTCTCTAAGGGATTGGCTTTTCCCTGGACATGAGATAGGGGTTAGAGAAAATCATAAAACAGAGGATGACCTCGGCTGACATCTGGATTATACTTGCCTTGGTTGTCTGTGAATTTCCACACACAAATCCCTTCTTTTATATTCAAAAAGCTTAAACAACAATTTTAAATGTTGAGAAATTTGTTCTAACTCTGTTGGTGGCGGCAGCTCGGCATTCCTGGTCTCCTTGGAGTTTGGGAATATAGTAGGGAATCTTTGAGACATTTCAAAAATGTAAAAAGTCTAACAAAAATAGCTTCTCATGATAAAGTGTCATGAGCTAACTAATCTGTCAAATATCTCCTCTGTAACAGAATTATATCCGCTAAGTTGATAATTCTGTAATGGTATCGCGTGCCGATCAGAAGCTCTGATTAGCAGTTAGATGTCTTTGATGGAAAAAGGAGGAAACATCTATTAAAAATGTCGGTTGCTGTTTCTGCTCCTTCCGACCTGGGCTGAGGTGAGCTCTCTCATCTAGAGTCACCCGTGTTCCTTGAGCAGAGAGTGAGGCTGCAGAACTGCAGCAAAAACAGGCCTGTTGACCCCTAAAGACAACCCCCTCACAGAAGTCTACTTCACCATGATATGGGGGGAAATGGCTCAGCTGCCTTGTAACTATAGGCAACTTCTTAAGGAAGCCAGTAGAACTCTCAATAGAGGCATCTACAAATTTATGGTGGTAGCTGCAGACAGAGTCCTTAGAGATTTCTCACATCTCCGTGGTTTGAAGAGAAGAGTGTGTGTCAGATAGGACCTGGGGTGGTTATTTTCTGCTCAGTCACCAGCAAAGAAAGTTCTCAGCTGAAACTCAGGATTCAACCCATTCCACAGGCCCCTAAAGGAAGCAGATATTCTTAGCCAAACCTCCTGCTGATTTCTCCCACTGGAGAATTGTGCAGTATATGTCATCTTTGTGTCAGCCTGTGGTTTTTTCAGTTAGTTTTCATTATTAAAAACTATAGTCCAGAATTTGACTTCTTGATTTTTTTTTTTTTAAATGAATTTTCACCCAGCTATTTTAAGCACCAAGAAAGAGCTAGAAGAGGTGTGGTTGCCCTAGGAAAGATATCTGTCCCCTTTTTATCAATCAACTTTTATTAAGCACCTTTTATGTACAGAAATGCTAGAAGGTGCATAGTGGTACTTTTTAGACTATTCCCCCCTCTGAAATATTCCCCTTGAGAATACACATCATCAACTTTTTTTTTTTTAATTTATTTTATTTATTTATTTTTGGCTGCGTTGGGTCTTTGTTGCTGCGCGTGGGCTTTCTCTAGTTGCCGTGAACAGGGGCTACTCTTCCCTGCGGTACGCATCCTTCTTATTGCAGTGGCTTCTCTTGTTGCAGAAGACAGGATCTAGGTGCGCGGGCTTCAGTTGTTGTGGCTCGCGGACTCTAGAGCGCAAGCTCAGTAGTTGTGGCGCACAGACTTTGTTGCTCCGCGGCATGTGGGATCTTCCTGGACCAGAGCTCAAACCCATGTCCCCTTCATTGGCAGGTGGATTCTTAACCACTGTGCCACAAGAGAAGTCCAAACATCATCAACTTTTTATACTCTTGCCTGACAAAGAAAGTGTTCCATACATATGAAATGGAGAGGTTTCTTTTTTTTCCTCTAGAGACTTAGGGAACTAGACCTTGAAGGAAGAGCAGGACAGGCAAGGCATTGGAAAGGAGGATTTGGGGATTGACGTGGCCCTTGGCTGGAGCGAACAACTGAGATATTGACTCTGAGGAAATACCTTCTATTTGTGGGTGGACAGTTCGTTACTTCAGTTGGGACCTTTGTACCAGCTCTGAGGGCTCTTAGCAATGAATCCTGCCAAAATAGATATTTATTTTTATGGGAAGTAAACAGTGGTAAAGGAGTTATATATTCTTGTTGCACACCCTAATAATTATATTTTAATTATAATTTTTAAAAATTTCCATGATAATCACTTTCAAAACATGTTCGTGGAGAAAAGTTCATAAAAAATGGTTCTTAAAATCAACAAATATGACTTCACCACTAGTTAATTAGCAGTGTGTCTGCCCTGACATCCTACTGGTGTTGTTTTGAAGGCCATAAAATGTTAAAGTTCCATTGTAAATTGTAAGGTGTTATATAACTTCAGATCTTGCATATTATAAAGCAGGAGTTAAGATCCTGGATTCAGGGTCCTGGATTTAAGTCTTGTTTTTGCCATGTATTAATTGTACTGTTTTGGGCATGTCATTTAACCCATCTGAGGCCCAGTTATTTCATTGTCTGGCACCTACTAAGTACTCAACAGATACTATTTATAAATATAGTATTATTTTTATTGTATTATGCTGCCACTGATTTTAAGGCAAATCTAGTCCCTAAAATAATAAAAATTACCCTGTGCTGTCAGTCTTTTTTGGGCAAACATTTAGGGAAGTTGTCTTGGGAATGCATTATCAGGTGATGAATAGCATGATTTATTTATTTAAAAAATTTTTAAATTTGTCTTGTAAAGAAGAGTTGACAGTTTTCTATACTGGAAAAAAGTTACATTCAATGTTTCCAATTTTTGCAGAATTCTACTGTGGTATGTATATACAGTGTTCAAACAAACATGAATTAACATCTTTTTGGTACATCTTTTAACAGAGGTGGAGTAATAGGGACCTTAGGGAAGAAAGCATTCAGAGTAACAAACAGTTATTTTATATTCCCTCACAGATAAAATATTGGAAACAAGCAAATGAATACAAGCAAGAAAAACCTGGCCTGTACTGGCTGAAGTGTACAGATCAGGCCTATTTCATATACTGCCAATTGTGGCAAGTAATGGCTGTGATAAAGGCAGTGGTCTGTGTGTAGGATAATATTTCAACTGTCCAGTTTTATGAAATTGCTGGAGAGCAAAAAAGCAGCTGTGCTTGGGGAAATGTCTTAGATGTGAGGAAGGTTGGAGTTAGACAGGTCTTGTTTGACTAAGAGGACGTATTGACAATATTTGAAGACAGTTATTTGGGTTGCCATGAGAATCTGCACAAGTGTGTACTAAGGAATAAAGTGAGGCCGATCGAGTCTTGAAGAATCATGTGAAATAATAGTGGTCTTACATGTCACGGGAAGCATTAAGGAAAGAATGCAGTTAAATTATTAGTTAACAGCTCTATCAAGTAGAGCAGAGTATGTTTGTTTTTTTTTAACATCTTTATTGGAATATAATTGCTTTACAATGTTGTGTTAGTTTCTGCTGTATAACAAAGTGAATCAGCTATACCTATACATATATCCCCATATCTCCTCCCTTTTGCGTCTCCATCCCACCCTCCCTATCCCACCCCTCTAGGTGGTCACAAAGCACCGAGGTGATCTCCCTGTGCTATGTGGCTGCTTCCCACTAGCTATCTATTTTACATTTGGTGGTGTATATAAGTCCATGCCACTCTCTCACTTTGTCCCAGCTTACACTTCCCACTCCCCATGTCAAGTCCATTCTCTACCTCTGCATCTTTATTCTTGTCCTGCCCCTAGGTTCTTCAGAATGATGTTTTTTTTAGGTTCCATATATATGTGTTAGCATATGGTATTTGCTTTTCTCTTTCTGACTTACTTCACTCTGTATGACAGACTCTAAGTCCATCTGCCTCACTAAAAATAACTAAATTTTGTTTCTTTTTATGGCCGAGTAATATTCCATTGTATATATGTGTCACATCTTCTTTATCCATTCATCTGTCGATGGACACTTAGGTTGCTTTCATGTCCTGGCTATTGTAAATAGAGCTGCAATGAACATTGTGGTACATGACTCTTTTTGAATTATGGTTATCTCAGGGTATATGCCCAGTAGACGTACTGATGGGTTGTAATGGTAGTTCTCGTTTTAGTTTTTTAAGGAACCTCCATACTGTTCTCCATAATGGCTGATTCAATTTACATTCCCACCAACAGTGCAAGAGGGTTCCCTTTTCTCCACACCCTCTCCAGCATTTATTGTTTGTAGATTTTTGATGATGGCCATTCTGACCAGTGTCAGGTGATACCTCATTGTAGTTTTGATTTGCATTTCTCTAATGATTAGTGATGTTGAGCATCCTTTCTTGTGTGTGTTGGCAATCTGTATATCTTCTTTGGAGAAATGTCTGTTTAGGTCTTCTGCCCATTTTTGGATTCGGTTGTTTGTTTTTTTGATATTGAGCTGCATGAACTGCTTGTATATTTTGGAGATTAATCCTTTGTCAGTTGCTTCACTTGCAAATATTTTCTCCCATTCGGAGTGTTGTCTTTTCGTCTTGTTTATGGTTTCCTTTGCTGTGCGAAAGCTTTTGTTTCATTAGGTCCCATTTGTTTATTTGTGTTTTTATTTCCATTTCTCTAGGAGGTGGGTCAAAAAGGATCTTGCTGTGATTTATGTCATAGAGTGTTCTGTGTATGTTTTCCTCTAAGAGCTTTATAGTGTCTGGCCTTACATGTAGGTCTTTAATCCATTTTGACTTTATTTTTGTGTATGGTGTTAGGGAGTGTTCTAATTTCATTCTTTTACATGTAGCTGTCCAGTGTTCCCAGCACCACGTACTGAAGAGGCTGTCTTTTCTCCATTGTATATTCTTGCCTCCTTTATCAAAAATAAGGTGACTGTATGTGCGTGGGTTTATCTCCGTGCTTTCTATCCTGTTCCATTGATCTATATTTCTGTTTCTGTGCCAGTGCCATACTGTCTTGATTACTGTAGCTTTGTAGTATAGTCTGAAGTTGGGGAGCATGATACCTCCAGCTCCATTTTTCTTCTCAAGATTGCTTTAGCTATTCAGGGTCTTTTGTGTTTCCATACAAATTGTGAAATTATTTGTTCTAGTTCTGTGAAAAATGCCAGTGGTAGTTTGATAGAGATTGCATTGAATCTCTATCAAAGTAGATTGCTTTGGGTAGTATAGTCATTTTCACAATGTTGATTCCTCCCATCCAAGAACATGGTATATCTCTCCATCTGTTTGTATCATCTTTAATTTCTTTCATCAGTGACTTACAATGTTCTGCATACAGGTCTTTTGTCTCCTTAGGTAGGTTTATTCCTAGGTATTTTATTCTTTTTGTTGCAGTGGTAAATGGGAGTGTTCCCTTAATTTCTCTTTCAGATTTTTCATCATTAGTATATAGGAATGCCTTGCTGTGTATAGTAATCTTGGTTGTAGGTTTTTCCCTTTCATCCCTTTAAATATGTCCTGCCACTCCCTTCTGGCTTGGTGAATTTCTGCTGAAAGATCAGCTGTTAACCTTATGGGGATTCCCTTGTATGTTATTGCTTGTTTTTCCTTTCTGCTTTTAATATTTTTTCTCTTATTTAATTTTTGGTCGTTTGATTAATATGTGTCTTGGTGTGTTTCTCCTTGGATTTATCCTGTATGGAACTCCGTGCTTCCTGAACTTGATTTAGGGAAATTTTCAACTATAACCTCTTCAAATGTTTTCTCAGTCCCTTTCTTTTTCTCTTCTTCTTCTGGGACCCCTATAATTCAAATGTTGGTGTGTTTAATGTTGTCCCAGAGGTCTCTAAGACTGTCCTCAATACTTTTCATTCTTTTTTCTTTATTCTGCTCTGCAGTAGTTATTTCCACTATTTTATCTTCCAGGTCCCTTATCCTTCCTTCTGCCTCAGTTATTCTGCTATTGATTCCTTCTAGAAAATTTTTAATTTCATTTATTGTGTTGTTCATCATTATTTGTTTGCTCTTTAGTTCTTCTAGGTCCTTGTTAAACATTTCTTGTATTTTCTCCATTCTATTTCCATGATTTTGGATCATCTTTACTATAATTACTCTAAATTCTTTTTCAGGTAGACTGTCTATTTCCTCTTCATTTGTCTGTTCTGATGGGTTTTTACCTTTTTCCCTCATCTGCTGTGTGTTTTTCTGTCTTCTCATTTTGCTTAACTTACTGTCTTTGGGCTCTCCTTTTTGCAGGCTGCAGGTTCGTAGTTCCCATTGTTTTTGGTGTCTGTCCCCAGTGGCTAAGGTTGGTTCAGTGGGTTGTGTAGGCTTCCTGGTGGAGGGGACTAGTTCTTGCGTCTGGTGGATGAGGCTGGATCTTGTCCTTCTGGTGGGCAGGACTGCCTCCAGTGGTTTGTTTTGGGGTGTCTGTAACCTTATTATGGTTTTAGGCAGCCTCTCTGCTAATGGGTGGTGTTGTGTTCCTGTCTGGCTAGTTGTTTGGCATAGGGTGTCCAGCACTGTAGCTTGCTGGTCATTGAGTGGAGCTGGGTCTTAGCGTTGAGATGGAGATCTTTGGGAGAGTTTTCACCATTTGATATTATATGGAGCTGGGACATCTCTGGTAGACCAACGTGCTGAACTCTGCTCTCCCACCTCAGAGGCACAGGCCTGACACCCTGCCAGAGCACCAAAACACTGTCAGCCACACGGCTCTCAAGGAAATGGAGAAAGAAAAGAAAGAAAGAAAGAAAGAAAGAAAGAAAGAAAGAAAGAAAGAGAGAGAGAAAGAAAGAAAGGAAGGAAGAAAGAAAGAAAGGAAGGAAGGAAGGAAGGAAATTAGAAAGAAAGAAAGGAAGGAAGGAAGGAAGGAAATTAAAATAAAAAATAACAAAATATTAAAAATTTAAAAATCAAAAAGTAATTGAAAAAAAGACAGAAGAGAGCAACGAAACCAAAAAACAAATCCACCATGATAACAAGCCCTAAAAACTATACTAAAAAAGAAAAATATGCACAGACAGAACCCTAGGACAAATGGTAAAAGCAAAGCTATACAGACAAAATTACACAAAGAAGCCTACACATACATACTCATAAAAAGATAGAAAGGAGAAAAAATTATATATCTATATATGAAAAAAAAAGGAAGAGAGCAACCAAATCAATAAACAAATCTACCAGTGATAATAAACTCTACATATTAAACTAGGATAAACATAAAACCAGAAACCAATTAGATGCAGAAAGCAAACCCCAAGTCTACCATTGTTCCCAAAGTCCACCACCTCAAATTTGGGATGATTCGTTGTCTATTCAGTTATTCCCGAGATGCAGGGTACATCAAGTTGATTGTGGAGATTTAATCCACTGCTCCTGTGGCTTCTGAGAGAAATTTCCCTTTCTGTTCTTTGTTCACACAGCTCCTGGGGTTCATCTTTGGATTGGCCCGGCCTCTGTGTGTTGGTCGCCTGAGGGCGTCTGCTCCCTCCCAGACAGATGGGGTTAAAGGAGCAGCTGATTAAGGGGCTCTGGCTCACTCAGGCCGGGGGGAGGGAGGGGTACGGTATGCGGAGACAGCCTGCGGCGACAGAGGCTGACGTGACGTTGCAACAGCCTGAGGTGCTACGTGTGTTTTCCCGGGGAAGTTGTCCCTGGATCACGGGACCCTGGCAGTGGCGGGCTGCACAGGCTCCTGGGAGGGGAGGTGTGGATAGTGACCTGTGCTCGCCCACAGGCTTGTTGGTGGCTGCAGCAGCAGCCTTAGCATTTTGTGCCCATCTCTGGGGTCCGTGATGATAGCCGTGGCTTGCGCCCATCTCTGGAGTGCATTAAGGCAATGCTGTGAATCCCCTCTCTTCGAGCTCCCTGAAACAATGGTCTCTTGCCTCTTAGGCAGTTCAAGGCTTTTTCCCAGACTCCCTCCCGACAGGCCGTGGCACACTAGCCCCCTTCAGGCTGTGTTCACGCAGCCAACCCCAGTCCTCTCCGTGGGATCTGACCAAAGCCCAAGCCTCAGCTCCCAGCCCCCGCCCTCCCCGGCTGGTGAGCCAACAAGCCTCTCGGGCTGGTGAGTGCTGGTTGGCACCAATCCTCTGTGCAGGAATCTCTCCACTCTGCCCTCCGCACCCCTGTTGCTGCGCTCTCCTCCATGGCTCCGAAGCTTACCCCCTCTGCCACCCGCAGTTTCCACCCGTGAAGGGCCTTCCTAGTGCGTGGAAACCTTTCCTCCTTCACAGCTCCCTCCCACTGGTGCAGGTCCCATCTCTACTCTTTTGTCTCTGTTTTTTGTTTTTTCTTTTGCCCTACCCAGGTACGTGGGGAGTTTCTTGCCTTTTGGGAGGTCTGAGGTCTTCTGCCAGCGTTCAGTAGTAGATGTTCTGTAGGAGTTGTTCCACATGTAGATGCATTTCTGATATATTTGTTGGGAGGAAGGTGGTCTCCATGTCTTTATTCTCCATCATCTTGAAGGTCTCCCCAGAGCAGAGTATGTTTTAAGGGATAGTGCCAATTCCTGGTAGATTTGATAAAGTGCTCTTATTTTTATTGAAAAAATATTCCAAATGTCACAAAATAATTTTATTGTATTTTTAAAAAATTAAACTTGCCTTTTTTTTTTTGGCTGCTTCGGGTCTTAGCTGCGGCATGCGGGGTCTTTGTTGAGGTGTGCGGGATCTTTTTTGGCAGTGCAGGCTCTTCGCTGTGGTGCATGGGCTTCTCTGTAGTTGTGGTGCTTGGGCTTCTCTTCTCTCTAGTTGTGGTGTGTGGGTTTTTCTCTCTCTAGTTGTGGCGCGCAAGTTCAGTAGTTGTGGTGTCCGGGCTTAGTTGCCCCAAGGCATGTGGGATCTTCCCGGACCACGGATTGAACCCACATCCCCTGCATTGGAAGGTGGATTCTTTAGCACTGGACCGCCAGGGAAGTCCCTTGATACATGTTTAATCAATAAGGAGATGGGGACTGAAGAGAACTCTCAATTCAATATTAGGAGATATCACCCTTTTTACATAACAAAAAATAATTTTACTTCCTTAGACCCCTCATTTCTTCTTATTTGGTCTGCCTCTTAAAAGTAGATAAGCCCCATTTTTTCTTTGTGGTCTCTCCATCTTCATACTTTCCTCTTTCTTTTCTAGTAATTACTTTGGCTTTAAACATTGAGTTTATGCTATATATTCAAGGTACCACTGGGTATAAACAATAAGTCATGATCTCTGCCTTAGTGTTAATGTGTTGGACAGAAAGTTAAGAAAACTTATGATAATATAATGTGATAAAGGATATGTGCTCTGGAAACACAAAGGTGACATTTGAAGTTCCATAGAGGCTAAATGTGTGTTGGGGAAGGGAACATTTCAAGAATGGGAGCTTCAAGGGCTCAGGCATGGGGTGTGAACATGCAGTGTGTCTTGGGAGACCCGTTTGTCATTTTGTGCATTTGGAATATAGAGGGTAGGTTAGAGTGTGCAGCAGCTGAGGCTGGATGAGTGGGTAACTAATTATTATATATTTTAGCCTGTGGGTAGTGGAGAGTATTACGAGGTTTCTAATCACTCATTGGGCAATCTCATTTCTTTTCATGGCTTTAACCAGGACCCCTAAATTAATTATTCCCAAATCCTTACCTGCAATTCTGACTTTGTTCTTAAGGATCACAATGTATTTAAAACTGCTGACATTATTATCCAGCTGTTACTCAATCAAGGTGAGTTCTGCCCCTTTAAATTGTTCCTCCATTTGTGCACCCTTTCTTGTTTTATGTCACCATTTCTCCAAGTCAACTAGGCTGAACATCTCAGTACCATCTTCAGTTTCCCTCTTTATTTCAATTTCCCCACAGTCCTTTCTTTGCCAGTCTCGCTAATTTTGTTCCCAACCACCTCCCACCCGTTTCCCCATTTCTGTTCCTACTACCACTTCTCCATGGTTCAGACTCCCATTCCTTCTCATCTGGACTTTTGCAATGGCTTTTCAATGGCCTAGTTATTTTCTCTTTCATTTCTAATCCAGGGTACCTAATGGCATGAGAATTTTCTTCCAAAAATATGGATCTCATCACATAATTTCTCTCAAAAACCGTTAATGATTCCTCACATATGGGATAAAGTGCAGATTCCTTAGGGTCACATTCAGGGCCCATGGAATCCTTTCTAAAAAAAAAAAAAGTCCTTCACTTTCCCCTCTTCTTTTTGCAATCTCTGTCCTAATAAATATTCCTTGTCAAAAATCATCATTCTTTTTTTAATTAAAAAAAATTTTTATTGAGGCATAATTGGCATATTATACTAGCTTCAGGTGTACAACATAATGATTTGATATTTGTATGTACTGTGAAATGATCAGCATAATAAGTCTACTTATCTGGAATTATAATTTTAATGTCAAATTTTTACTGGCATAATTCATAGAAGAAGAAATCATCATTCTTAGTGCCACCATGTTTTTTAAAAAAAACTCTTGGTGCATCATATCTTACCTTATATTAAACTTTATTCTTTTAATAGATTATATGTTTTTAGATGACAGAGTGTATTTAGTTATCTCTTGCTTGCTGTGTAACAAATTACCTCCACACTTAGCAGCTTGAAATAACACACATTTATTATCTCACAGTCATTGGGTCAGGAATCCAGGGGCAGCCTAACTGGGTCCTCCAGCTCAGGTCTCTTATAAGGCTGCAGTCAAGGACTCAGCTGGGGCTACAGGCATCTCAAGGTTCATCTGGGGGAGGATCTGCTTCTGAGCTCACTCAATATTTGTTGCAAGATTCAGTTCCTTCCAGGTTGTTCCACTGAGGGATTCAATTTCACACTTGCCATTGGCCAAAGACTGCCCTCAGTTACTTGCCATATGGGCTTGTCTATAGGTGAGCTTAAAACATGACAGTTTGTTTTATCAAAGTGAGCAAGAAAGAGGGAGGGAGAGAGAGAGGAAGGGAAAGAGGGAGAGACAGAAAGGGAAGACACAGTCTTTTATAACCTAGTCTTGGAAGGGATATCTCATCCCTTTGCCATGTTTTGTTTGTTTGAATCATATCTCTAAGTTCAGCCCACATTAAGGAGAATGAATTACACAAAGGCATAAATGTCAGGAGGTTGACTGCCTCACAGAGAGTTTATAGTTTTACTCCCCACCTCTGTGACTAATGGTTTATGCATTGGAGGTCTTTAATAATTATTTGGTGAATTGAATTAAAAAACAGTATCCCAGTTTGCAACTCAAATTTATGCTAATGTTTATAACTTAAGTTAATAATGTCCACATTTGATTAAAATCAGGCAACTCCTTCGAAATTTTTTATGTAATAAAAAATGAGGAAAAAATGAAAAGATACTAAGGGGTTCAGCTGGTTCAGTGGAGAGTTCACCAAATTAACCCCTCTCACTTTATTTGGTGACAATGATTACAAACTGCCGGAGAGGGAAGGAGGGAGAGAGGATAGTGTGATAGAAATTGCCCCATGGTATCACTTTCTCTGAATTTCACTTGACAAAAATATATACTGAAAATCAGTTCCAGGTATTTTCTAATTTTTAAGATATTTTAGGCTTCTTAATTTTATGTAATTAGATGTTTCTTTAAACATTTAAAAATTAAATGCAGTTGTCAAATTTGAAATGAACTTCTCTATAAAGCTGAATAAATCTGAGATATTGATAGTTTTGAAATTTAATTCTGTTTAAAAACCTGAAAAACTCAGAAGTAATATATTTTTCTTACATTAGTTTAAAATAGTTAACTTTTTATGTCATATTTATGAGCCAAAGAATATATTGATAGGTATTACAGGCCCTACTTTTAGGGACTATTATTGTATTATAGCTGCCTTATTTTGTAATTCAGAAATATACTTTGACTTCAATGAATTATTTTTATATGCTTTTTCAATGTTAGTAACAGATTAAAAGAGCATTATGAGAAGAAGAGAATAAATTCCTTTAGAGATCTTCTTGGTTTAGCTTACGGTTTTATTCATTACTTAGGTCAAAATAACCTCAGCTTGATCTTTTTTATGTGTGCATTATCTATTTTTGAGATATTTGAGGCAGAAAGAATAAAGCTTAAGTTCCCAGGAGCAATCAAATAATTGCACTTTGAATTTATAAAATCCTTTCTTTTTAGGCTGACAACAGTGATGAAACATTTGCATTTGAACCTGGCAACATATAAATTTGAAAGTTTGTAATGAATAAAATTGTGAATTAAATGAAGGAGAAAAATATACTCTTTAATAAAACTTTATTGGAACCATTAAATATGGATTGTAAACCAATTTATTTTTTAGGCAACATGTTACTTTATCAACTTTTTCAGATCCGTATAATTTTTCTTCAGATTTTTTTCCCTAAACTTCTCTAATCTTTAGCTGTGATTTTTAATGCATGTTTTTAGTTCTGCTTGGGAATGTATTATCAGGTCTTAAGCAGGTCTGGTTATAGATTTACTTTTATAACTTTTTCTCAGTTTGAACTTAATAATCAAGCCCAAGAATTTGGAAGATAGTGTAAAGATAAATTTTAAATTAGTTACAGATAATGCTAATTTAACCACATTTCCAACTGTTCCAATAGTCTCCATGAGGAGAGATTAAGCACAATGTCAAATATGAACTAAATTTGATGTTATTTAGAAAAGTGGAACCTTTTCTAAATATTAATTGGTAATGCATGGTTACTAAATTGTTTAATACTGGTTTTGAGGATACCTTTTATCACACATTACATTTTGATGAAAAATAGAAAATAGCAATATTATTAATTAATTTCTTGAGATAAAATTATAATTACAAAAGAATACCCAGTAAAATCTGATAGTTCAGTTGTTCAAGTTTATCAAATTAGCTAAAAAATATAAAGCATATAAAAAATATAGAAGTTTCAAAAACAAATTCAGTATCTTTTTTGACTAATGCTAGTTTCCGTCTTCCTTCATTCTAAAAAGACATAAACTAGTTTGGTTTTGAAACCTCATTCAATAAAATATGTCCACGTTCATTTCAAGATTAGGAAGGTTCAAGTGTTCAAGCAGTATAAATTTGACAGCATAGTCTGCCATCCCCCAATTTTAAAATACCAAAGTGATTTTCATAGTCTAGTGAGTTATAAAAATGGAAAGAACAACTGTAAACTGGTATTAATGGGAGACAAGAAGAAAAGGAAATGCTGTGGTAAGACTTTAAAATTATTTACTGTGCCTCAAAATAGTTCCCCGTGGGAGTTATATTATGTAGACTAGTCTAAATATGAGTATTACCTTTACTTTTCCATGAGAATTTTGTTATGACAAGTGTTCATAAATGTGTACATATTCAAGATGTGTAACTTTTTAAAGAGTGTACAATTGACCTCACACATTACACAGACATGGGGATAATTCGTCCAAAAGGTCCCTCTCTAGTGGTAGCTTAATCTTATGAAATATGTATCAAAAGAAAGTGGTAATTCATTACGAATCGTTAGCTGTGTGATCTTGGACACGTTACTTAGAACTTCTAAGCCTGTTTCACATCTGTTAAAGGTATACTATAATAGCATATTTCTCAGGCTACTTGTGGGAAGTTAATAAAAATAACCTCTGCATTAAGACTAGCATAATTCTTAAAAGTAGGCATTCACTAAATATTGGTTATTATGAAATCTTCCTTTTTTCCTTCCTCCTACAATTTTTATTCAACATTTGTATATGCCAGGCAGTATTCTAGGGGCTGGGGATACAGCAATGAGCAAAGCAGATGAATGGGAAAGTAAAAAGTAGACAAGTAACAAAGATAAATAAGTAAAATAAATGGTAGATTCAATAGTGATAAGTACTAGGAGAGAAATAGGGCAGAGAAGAGAACTAGGAAGAACGTTGAGGTAGAGGATGTAATTTTGAGTAGTTTGCCAGAGAAGGCCTCACTGAAATGATGACATTTCAGTGACCTGATGGAGGTGGGGGAATAAGCTATCAGATGTCTGGGAGAAGACTATTCCAAAGGAAGGGATTGACCAGGTGCAAAGGCCCTGAGATGGGAACAATAAGGAGTCTATGAGGAGTGAGCAAGGAGGAGAAAAGTAAAAGGTGAGACAAGAGAAGTAATGGGAACCAGATTGTGTGGGCCTGGAAGGAGACTTCAAGGACTTTGATTTTTTCTTTGAGAGATTGGGAAGACATTGGAGGGTTTTGAGTAGAGGTGTGACATAATCTGACATATGATTTAGCACTCTGGCTGCTCTCTTGGGACCAGTCTGAAGGGAGATGGGTTGGAGGACTATTGTCAATTTAGATGAGAGATTGTGGCTTGGAAATGGTGATGGCAATGGAGGTCGTGAGCTGTGGTTGGATAATCGATATCGATTGAATGTTAAGACAACAGGTTTTGTTAGCTGATCAGTTTTAAGGTATGTGAGACAGGAGCCAAAGATGACTCCAAGGTTTTGAGCAACTGAAGAGTGGTGAAACTGAGAAGGAAACAAGAGTGTGAGCAGGGGAAGATCAGAAGTTCAATTTGGCATGTGTCATGTTTGTGAATTTCACTGACATTCAAATGGAATGGTAGAAATGCAGTTGGATTAATTAAAAAGAGGGAGTGAAACGCTGATAGGCCAACTAAGCCGAGGGTCAGGGACTAAACATTATATTCTACGACATGGAGGTCATTGGTGACCTTATCATTAGCTAAACCCTAAAGCACCCTGATTGATTCTGCTCTAATCTAGCTAGATATTTTGATCTGCTACTTTTTCTGTTACTGGATTCTTGTCCATCACTTTTCACTATTCTCATATAGATTTTTGATTCCATTGTGAATGAACTTTCCTGCATTCTCATTGTATCATGCAATTCCTTCTTCTCTTGGTTCTTTTTTGGACCTGTATTTATGTAGCCATTGTGAGTGGAGACTTCCCACACTCTGCCTTTCTCTGGTTCCCTCTGATTGTCCTGTGGTGTTAGCACTGTTTTAACTCCACTTTGCTCCTTCTAACTCAGTACTTTAAAAAAAATCTGTAGGCAAAACCCTTTTCTCTTTTGATGTTAATGTTATCAATCTAATTACCACTCCCTACACCTCCTCAGTGCCTTTATCTCTTGGCATTCCAACTATTACCCACATTATTGGATATTTTGGTGTTATGTGTCTCTGGCAATTTGGATATTCATAGATGGTCCTCTAGAAGAGCTCACAGTTTGTCAAGTGTTTGTTATATCATAAGTATTTTCCTAATATTGTCTCTAAAGGGTAATACTCATTTATATTTATACATTCTTCAGTGACTTTTAAAAGATGCTCACATCTCATCACTTTAAAAAAAAATTTTTTTTTAAATTTTTGGCAGTGTTAGGTCTTAGTTGCAGCACGCAGGATCTTCGTTGCAGCATGCAGGATCTTTCGTTGCAGTGCGCGGGCTTCACTCTAGTTGTGGCATGCGGGTTTTCTCTCTCTAATTGTGTCACGCAGCCTCCAGAGTGCGTGGGCTCTGTAGTTTGCAGCACGTGGGCTCTCTAGTTGAGGCAAGAGGGCTTAGTTGCCCTATGGAATGTGGAATCTTAGTTCCCCGACCAGGGATCCAACCCGCGTTCCCTGCATTGGAAGGCGGGTTCTTACTACTGGGCCGCCGGGGAAGTCCCCACATCTCATTACTTTATAAATGCATCTTGCATTGAAAGCAGATGTAGAGACAATGAACACTAAATATACTGGAAAAGAAACCTCAGTTTAGTTCTATAAAAATATACTAAGTACCAAATATGTGCCAAAGCTTAAACTAGGTGATAAGGATTCAGAATGAATAAGACAATGTTATTGCCCTCAGGAAAGATGTGTGTGTGCGTGTGCGCATGTGCGTGTGTGTGTGTGTGTGTTGTGATGTGGGCTACCAAGCACTGGAATGGGCAAGAGACAAACATATTGTCAAAATCTTACATTCATGTGTGTCAAGAGCTCAGACGGTCTAAGTGATTAAAGGCTTGACTGTTACTTTAATTTTGACTTGTCTTTATTGGCTGCGTCAACACGTAGCAGCTCAGCTGTCTTTAGCTCTGGCTTTCCTCTGTACCCTTTTCTTCTCTTCACGGACTAGCAGCAGCTGAGGGTCAGGTGAATGGCACAGATGTGGGGCTGGTCTCACTGCCTCAAGCGAAAGGATCCTGTAGTTTTATGGACCTGGTGGCTGCGAGGAGGGAGAAGGGAAAGGGCTGGGAGTAAAAAAGTACTGAGTACTGAGTCAGAGTAGGGGGAAAAAGTATCTTCAAGTTTGCCTCCTTCTCCCCTCGTAAATAGTTTTCGGCCATAAAGGGAGGTGCCTGAGGAAGATGTCAGTGGAAGGCCCCAGATAAAGACAACTCTGAATGGAGGCAGCTGGGCTGGGAATGCAGCCATGTGTAGGAACATGCCTGATCTGCGGGGCTTGGGTCCTTTACTGTAACTCCCTTCATAGACTGTGATGCACTCTCTGTTCATCAGGTCTGATGTGGGGACAGCAATTTCCCCTGTGAGACCTGCCTGGTAAAGTCTTTGTAATTTCCTACGGTCAGACCTGAAAAATCACACATAGGTTTTTGGCCAGGAGCTGGACACCTCAAAGTGTTACAATGGTAATAAGCATAAGGGTGTGAAGAGAGTATGAATGAGGAGAAATTTATGATCATCATTCTTTCCAGTGGCCTGACTTTCCTTTGAAACAAAGGTCTGAATCTGGAACATTTGTTGGGCAATTTTTACTGCTTCAAAAGTGGATGATGTTACGGTGCATTAGTGGTCAGTATACATGCATGATGCCTTCTCTTGTGTTATTTGTCCCTATAAATGAAGCAGATAAGCAGCAGCAGTTTCTTTGGGGTACCCCTGACTAACTATATTTCCAGTTTCATGACCTGTATGTGAAACACAGATTCAAGGTTATGGATGCAGAAAGCCTCTCTTGTCTTGTTCTCTAAGGCCACACAGGGGACACTGGATGCATACTCAGCTGTTAATGAAATGGTATTTTGTTTTCCGTTCCAGTGTTGTTCTCTGTGAACACACGTTTAGGATTGGATTCCTCATGGGGTGGGGTGAGTGATAGCACTCAAACCCCTAATCTCTACTCTGCACCCCTCAGGAAACCCCTAAAGGCAGAATGTGCTTTGCATAACAATGGAAGATTAATGGTTTGGAACCTGTGTGGTATGGATATACAGATATACACAGTACCTCAGCCTCGTGGTACCTTGGGTACTGTGATTGGGCGGTCGCCATCTAAGAGGCTACAAGGGAAACAGTGACTTTGGTTAAATGAATATTTTGGTAGAGAAATGCAAGCTACAGGCAACTCATAAAGTCTGGAGATCACCTGCCCACCTTTGTTATTTTATTATAAAGTGAGTTGTTATGATTACAATGGGAGTCTAAGAAATATTTTCTAATTATCAACATACCCCACATGACATTAATAGCATTATTCTAAAAGTTAAGGTCAAATCACATTAATTTAAACCTACTCCGTTCAGGGAGTATTCAGGAAAAGTAAATACAGTTGACCCTTTGAACAACATGGGTTTCAACTGCACGGGTCCACTTATACATGTATTTTTTCGATAGTAAATACTACAGTACTACATGCTCTGTGGTTGGTTGAATCTGTGGATGCAAAACTGCAGATACAATTTATAGTCAGCCTTCCATGTGAACAGACCTTCAGTTTCATCATATTCAAGAAACAAAGAGAAAGAACAAGTTGACTGAAAAATGTGGTAACTCTTATTTATAATTGTTTAGTCTATAGAAAAATATATATTATAGCAGATAGGATCTAAGGTTACCCCCATGATCCCCAGCTCCTAGAGCTCATATCGTTGTGTAATTCCCTCCCCTTGAGTGTGGGTTGCACCTTTGACTTGCTTCTAATCAATAGCATATGCAAAGGTGATGGGCTATATGTGATAATGTATATGTGATTATTTCATTATATTACATAAGATGTAGTGCCTTCCTGGAGTCTCTCACTCCTTTGTTGACTATGAAGATGAAAGTTGCTATGTTGTGGGTGGCCTATGTTGGAAGATCCATGTGGGAAGGAACTGAAGGTGGGTTTTAGAAGCTGAGAATGACCTCTAGACAACAGCCAGAAAGACTGAAGCCTTCAACCCTACAACCACTAAATACTGAATTCTTCGAAAAGTGGGTACTTCACCAGTTTAGCCTCAGGGGGCACCCCAATACCTGTCAACACCTTGATTGCAACTGATGAGACTCTACACATGTGAGACATGAGAGACATGCCTACACCTTGCTTCACAGAAAAGGAATAAATATGTGTTCTTTTAAGCTGCTAAATTTATTAAACCTAATATATATCATTATGTTTATAGCTACAGGATGCCTATATCTCTGTGTATGTACAGCTCAAAGGCATCTGTATTAGAGTCCTCCAGAGAAGCAGGGCCAGTAGGATATGTATGTGTATATGTATGCATTTATATATACAGGGTGTGTGTGTATCTCTCTGTCTCTCTCTCCTGTCATAGGTCTACAGAGAGAGATAGAGATGGATTGATTAATTCACTTTAAGGAATTGGCTCATTTGAATGTGGAGATTGCCAAGTCCAAAAGCTTATGGGGGTAGGCTGGCATGCTGGAGACTCAGGGAAGAGTGACAGTTCAAGTTAAAAAGGCAGTCTGATGGCAGAATTCATTCTTGCTTAGGAGAGGTCATTCTTTGTTCTCTTAAGGCATTTAACTGATTGGATGAGGGCCACTCTCATTGTAGAGGGCAATCTACTTTATTCAAAGTTAATCAATTTAAATGTTAATCTCATCCAAAACCACCCTCACAGAAACATCCAGAATAATATTTGATCAAATATCTGGGCACCATGGCCCAGCCAAGTTGACATATAAAATTAAGCATCACAAGTTCACCCCTTATCAACTTGACACTCATACACATCTCCTTAAAGTATACTTAATCTCCAAATAAAGACAATAACAAGGTCATACTTGTTAACATGGTATAGCTATCCTACATACAACTGAAAACTTACTAACCCTTTCTCCAGAAGAGGATGCAAAGTCCTTGGGTGATGTTTACTCTTCTCCTTGCTATCCCATAATTTAAACACTAAGATGTAAAGTAATGATACTTAAATGGTACAATATAAGGTCAGTATATTTTATGTTACATGAGAAGGGCATAAGAGAACGAGGAAAACAAAGATATTTATGTAACACACAGTCATATTAATAACAAAATAAGGCAGAAATACTCATGAGAATTATAGTTTTCATTTCTGTAACTAGTCACATGGTCATAGTATTTATAACAATCTTCTTCCACTACCCATTTGGTATTCCCTTTGCCCTCAGATAGCACCTCAGCTGGTCATGGTTCTTCACCTGGTGGGGTAACCCAAACCTTCACCCCTGAAAGTCTAGGCCATTAGTAGTACTGCTTAGATTGGATTGTTGTTGGTTCTTATTGACTTCAATCACAGATCATAGTAATACTAAGAGATGCCCTAAGGGATCTCCTGTATTTCAGACATACTTTTCCTTACCTCCATTGTAAAGTAGTTGTCCAATTCCTTCTTCGTAATCAGGATCAATCACCTCAGCCAACACAGTAACTCCCTTTTTTGCCTGTTGATTCAGAGGCATGAGGAACCCAAAGTGGCCAGGTGGCTGTCTTAACTTCTAGTTTAATGGAATCATTGTTGTGTTTGCTGGTGGAAGAATTCCTCCCTTTGGAACTGACCTCTAGATTAGCAGAGCATGAGGTCTTGGGGATAGGAAGCAACACTTTTGCTAGTGAGTCACTAGGAATAACAGTGAGGGGTACCACTTCTGTTCCCACCTCTTGATTCTTGGACCTGTGAATCCTGGCTATGAGAGAAACAGCACCATGTATTAGACACAGATTCAGAACATGTACAGCCACTGGAGAATCTTGCCCCAGCCCTGCAAGGTAGCAGTATCTAGGTGACACTGTAATGGAGTCTTCAAAAGGCCATTCCACCATTCTACCAAGTCAGTTGCTTCAGGATGGTGGGGAACATGGTAAGACCAGTGAATTGCATGGGAATGGGTCCATTGTCAGATGTCATTTGCTGTGAAGTGAGTTACTTGATCAGAAGCAATTCTATTTTGGAACCCCTCCCCCCATCTCCTACCCTGGTCCTTCCTTAGCTTTATAGCAGCTTGTCCTCACAAGTCTGCTTTCTCTTCCAGATTATTTTCCTTTTATTCCCATATGCCCTTTGGCCAGTGCTGAGTGGTGATTTATTCTTACTTCATCCTGGAAGCCAATGTGAGGGACACATCTTTTGGATCATCAAAATGCAAAGAAACTCTTGTAATAAGTTTTTCATTCAATGGAATCTTTTTCTTTTAGCCTCTTGGATTATGAATCCAGTGGTTGGAATTTAAAAATCAGTGAACCTTGCACTTGAAATAACATATATACCTCAATAACTGTCTGAAATAAAAAACCTAAAATTGGTTCTCCTGAAAGCAGTCTTGCTCTATAATATTTTTCTCTCAAAACCTTTAATAATTACACATTGACTATTGCTGAGATGTGGTGTGAACTTTGTAGCCCATGCCTTTCTCCTGTTATTTTCTGGAATGTCTTTTCCCATTCTTTCACCTCCAACACACACAGACATACACACACACACACACACACACCCTCTGGCTCTTGAGATACCACCTATCCTTTAAGCCCATTTCATTTCTCTCAGTCTTTTCTTATGTTGGTTGTTTCTATCTTCTTTATTAGATCATAAGCTGTTTGAAGGCAGGGATTGGACTGTTCTGATTCTTACATTATTTAGGCTCTAGATCAATGCCTTGAACATAATAGGTAGTCCATACATGATTATGGGATTAAAATGAATGAACTCCTTTTAGCCATGGTTAAGGCTTTGCCAAAAATGAGCTGATGGTATCTCAAAAAGGATTTCCAGTGCACTTGGTCACGAAGGAGTTTTCACTTGTATGTGGCAAAATGAGAAAATAAAGGTAAGCTAGTGAGTTTTCCACAAAGCAAAACTTATTCATTTTAAAGGAAAGCCTTTTATTTTGGGTTGCAGCACTTCCTACCTTTTGAAAAATAAAATTTTTCCTTTTATGGTGGTGGGAGGTGCTTGTTTGTTAGAAGAACAAAGCTTTAGAAACTGTATGTTAGACTCTCCATTTTTTTTCATTTCTTTTTAATTTTTTACTGGTCTGTGATTTCTACAGTTTTGGGAACTTGTGATCTAGAGTGCTTGTATATTACAAGACCACCAAATGAAAGCGTTGAAGGATTCTGGTGAAACTGGTTATGGTGAAAGAACGATGGACTAAAATATAGGAAAAGTAATGGCAGTGGGAGCATTCCTAATAACTAGTTATGCAACATTTGTCTCAGCCCTGTGCAATTAAGATAAATACAATTAAGATTACTTTTCAAGGTAGTTGTGAGACCCAAATAAGTAATTAAGTTGTGAAATGTTTTTGTTTATGGTAGAGTCTAGAAGGAAGGGATTTTGTATTAGTTACTGGTAGTCCTTCTTTGTATCTTTAATATCAACAGTGTTTCCTTTAGAGCCCTCTGTAACCCAGAAAAAGCCCATGACTTTCCTAGAATCTGAGTTACACAATGTTCCTCATCCTTCTGGTGACATTGATTTGATTGCATGTCGTAAACTGTCCAGCAGGATTTTTATTGTCAGTTTAAAGTGAAATAATAGCATCAGCAGCTGAATGCCGGTTAGGTATTTGTATAAGTGATTCTAGCTGAAAGGATATACTGACACTATTTAGTTTTTGGTAGACTCTGGTAGGGTGAGAGGGTGAACTTTAAGTCTGAAGCATCCTTATGAGGATATTCTATATGAAGGATTATTTCTGTAATGCAAAATTTCCTTTCACTTTGCATGAATCCAATCAAATCAAATGAAAATGATTGCATTCATTCCTCGAGTGATTGCACATCTACTCTATGTGAAGACATGTTGCCAAAATACTGTTTTGCAGAAGTACTTACAGAATCCCAGAAAGGAATAGGGTTACAGTCAGGAGAGTGAAATCAGCCACTTGTTTCTCTCTCCTCTGTCAGTTTCTTTAAAAAGAGGTATCGCACAGGCCACACACATTTTAGAGTTGATGAAATTTGTCTTCTGTCCCTGCACCCGCTCCGTGTTCCCTTAATGCCTCAGTGCAGTTGCCTACAAGCAATAGGTATTTCCATTGTTACCTCTCAGGTCCAGTGGCAACTTTTACTCTCTGGCCTTGTACAGACTGCTAATGAGGTACTGTCCCTGGTCTTCTCTCCCAGGAAGTGTGTCACAGGCTCCTGAATGAACCCTTTATCCTTTATTTCTGTTCTAGTAAAACCTTACTCTTTAAGATAGTTTGATTTCAGCTAGATGTTAGAAAAAAGCAGTAAAATAAATTCACACCAAGATTCCATTACTAATAGCTGACAATGGGTTAGGTATCTCAAATTCAATGTGTAAAACCAAAAAATGGACTGGCCAGTGTTGGACTCACAGGAAGCAGATTCTGATAGGGATCCTTCCTAAGCTGCCTAAAGTCATCTATCAGAGATGAACTTCATCCTATGTGAGATGTAGCCTCTCTTCCTGAATTACAGTTTGAATGGATCACTGCATAATAAACAGACATATTGCTCTGAATCTAAAGACAAGTTTGTCTGTGGAGAATATCCTTAACCTGGGAGACGAATGGAAATCTAGTAAAACCCACCAGTAAAGGCCAAATGAGAACCCTCGCTGAGAATAAAAACAGTACTTTGAAATGAGGTTCTGGTCCAAATCCATTTAAAATGATCAAAAGGAATAAAAATGGAATGAAGGACAGAGAATTGATGGTTTTAAATGTATCAAGTCCTTAATTATTATTTACCAAACATATGTTAAACACAGGGTAGGACATTAGAGTTTCAGAAGTGATAGACATGGTCCAGAACTAAGAAAGCTCACTCTCTAGGGAGTAGATCTGCAACGAGAGATTTACCTTATAAACATGTGATAAATGTTATGATAGAAATAAGTAGAAAGTATACTGAGAGCTTAAAGTAGTACCTAGTCTAGACAGGGAGGGGCACATAGGGTGATATCCTGGAAAGCTTTTATTTGGTAAGATAACATTAACTGAGTTTTGGAGTCTGAATAAAGATTAACTAGAAGAATAAAAAAAGATCTCTCCTGCTGTCTTGCTCTCTATCTTAACTGGAAAGTCATTAACCCTGAATTAGTCTTTTTTGTTGTTTTTTTAAAAAGTATTTTCTAAGCTTACATGCATAATACAGGATAAATTAAAGGTTGAAAAAGCAAGTGGTGTAAAAGATAAAAAGCTTTTAGATTCCTTTTGAATGCCCAACTATGTGTGGATTTTGGTAATTATGGGTTCAATTACTCATGTACATTTCTACCAGTCCCACAAATGACAGTTAAAGGAGAAGAGCATAGTAAACTCAGCCAGAAACTATTTAAAGTGGTTCAGCATTCATTAACTACAAAAACTCTAAATGAAAAAAGTGAGGTACATTAGGAACTTGGATTCAAGACACAGGGATGGATGTGCAATACCATATCTACTTGGGGTTCTTATACTTTATTGGATCCATCATAATGTGCCAAGGAATTATAGAGACTCCAGGATGAAATTTGTATATCTACCTAGAGAATCAATTTTACTGAAAGATTTAGGAAAATATAGTTAGTAGTAAAACACAGAAATACAAAGCAATCCATGATGGGTTGAGATAATATATGTATGATATCTATATATCTATATATATGTACATGTATCTCCTTTACTTCTTTGGTTTATTTAGGAAAACTGTAAAAGACTAAAAGAGAGAAAAACAGCAAGACTATCAGGTATTTGATAGTCTTTATTGAACCTCCTTTTTCTTCATTGTTTATAAATATGTTCAAAAATTTATTAGATTCAGAGCACAAATCCTGACTCATAACTTATCCCTCACTACTTGTAATTGCTGTGCTTTAAAGGTCTTTTAGAAAAGAACATTTCACTTAACTCTCTTTTGGCTGACATTCACTTTCACTCTCTCATCATTTTCAGTCATCACAAAGGCTTATGGAAAAGGTATGAAAAAATAAATATAAAGGAAGACCGTTCAGTTGGTGTCACTCATAGGACTCACTCGTGGCCTAATTTCTTCAGTTTTCAGTGGATTATGGCATGTAGAACCTTGACATGACCCTGAATACATATGGGGAATTTTAAGGAACAGAATAACAAAGTTGTTTTGTCACTCCAGAGTCCCTCAAATTTTAACTGAACCTAAAATTCATATAGAAATGTAAGAGGCTCAGAATAGCCAGATAATCTTGAAAAAGAAGAACAGTTGGAGTAAAAAAAGTTGGATGATTCAAACTTCCAAATTTTAAAACTTACTATAATGGTCTATAACTCTTAGAAGAAAATGTAAGTAAATTTTCATGACTTTGAGTTAGACTATGGTGTTTTAGATATGATACCAGAAACATGAGCAATGAAATCAACAGACAAATTGGGCTTTATCAAAATCATATTTATATATTTTTTATTAAAATCATATATATGTATATATGCTTCTAACGATGCTGCCCATAAAGTGAAAATACACACAGAATGGAAGAAAATATCTGGAAATCATTTTCAGTGGTCTAGTATCCAGAACATAAAAGAACTCTTACAATTCAACAGTAAAAACAAACGAACAAAAAACCCAATTAAAAAATGGGCAAAGAACTTTTATAGATACTGCTTTGAAGAAAATATACAAATGACTCACAAACATTTGAAAAGATGCTCAATATCATTAGTTATTAGGGAAAAACAAATTTAAACTGCAATGAAATACTATTTCAAACCTACTAGGATTACTAAAATAAAGACTGGTAATGATAAATGTTGACAAGGATGTGGAGAAATTAGAACCCTTATACATTGTTGCTAGGATTGTAAAATGGCTACTGCCACTTTGGAAAAGAGTTTGGAAGTTCCTGAAAATATTAAACCTAGACTTATCATCAATCCAGCAATTCTACTCCTTGGTATAAATTCAAGAGTAATAAAACATATCTCCATTCAAAAACTTAAATGAGTGTTCACAGAAGCATTATTCATAATAGCCAAAAAGTAGAAACAACCTAAATGTCCACCGACTGATGAGTGGACAGATAAAATCTGGTATATCCGTACAATGGAATATTATTAGGTAATAAAAAGGAATCACATACTGGTGTGTGCCACAACATGGAATGAACCTTGAAAACATTATACTAAGTGAAAGAAGACAGTCACGAAAGGACACAGATTGTATGATTCCATTGATATGAAATGTCCAGAGAAGGTAATTCATAGAAACTAAAGGTACATTAGTGTTGTCAGGGGCTGGGGGAGGTGAGAATCGGAGTGGCTGTTAATAGGTAAACGGGTTGTTTTGCAGGTGATGAAAATATTCTAAAATTAATTGTAATGGTTATAAAACCCTGTGAATCTGCTAAAAACCATTGAATTATACACATTAAAAGTGTGAATTTTGTGTAATAGGAATTATATCTCAATAAATCTGTTGTAAAACAGATTACACAACAAAAAACAAAGATTATTAAACAAAACAGAATAAAATTACATACTATGCTTTTTTTGGGAGAGTTTACAAAATGTATTTATATTTCTTTTTCATTTTGATATTGATCCTCCTAGTGGGCCTGTGAGTTAGGAGAGCAAGTTTTCTGGAAAAAAAAAAAAAAAAAAGAAACACGCACAAAATGGTTTACCTGTCATAATGCAAAATTTACTTAGTTTTGTAGGCAAAGCCATGTTTTGCAAATCACTAGGCTCCATTTAGAACACATAATTTCATATTTCATCAATCTCTCCTTTTTGTGATTCTGTCTAATCATAGACTTAAATATACATTCTGCCTAATTCTAAAAGACTGTAATGGAGCTTAATGATCACTTAATTCAATTTTTAAATTTTATTTATAAGGACACTGAAGCCCAGAAAAGTTAAACTCCAGCATATAAGCACATGAGCAACAAATGGATATGGATCTAGATGCTGGCTATTGCCTCAAGTCCAGTGATATAGATCCAAATTTGAATCTCAGAACTGTCACTTTTTAGCTTCCCCATTTGTAACTCTGACCTAGACAGTTATGAAAGTGTTTTTGTTAAAATAAGACAAAATGCAGATATTAGTGCCATTGCTGTTAAACAGGGAACTTTTAAATCTTTTTTAAGGAGAAATGTAACATTATATTGCCAAAAGGATGTACACTACTCATCATACTGGTAAAACAGAGATATCAATTTCTCTTAATTTGTTTGAATCTTGGTACTATCACTTTTTAACTGAATCATCTTTTTTATTCTAAGTAATGACGGTTTGTCATTTCAAACCCTAGTATACTAGCTCTTCATTTTACAGTTTTCTTTGAATTGCAGTAATGAGGTCATGTTATAGATGGCCCAAGGCATAACACATATATCTACCCATAGCAGACAGCTTTATTTTGAATTCAAATATCATTGCACATCATAGATCCAACGTACACAAATTAAATTCTTAGATCCTCACTGTGGAAAGGGTAATATATTGGCCTAAAGCCTCATTGACACAGTAACACTTATTCCATCAGTGTGTGCATTGCAAGCTTTATCAGTCTAGGAAGAAAATATGAACATTCATATGACCATGCCACAGATATAAAAGGAAGCAAGCAGTTTGGTTTTCTCTTAAAATAAGTCAGCACAAATTTCATTTGAAGTCTTGACATGGACTTTGCTAATAGAGCTACTTTATGATGAAGGTACATCTACATCCTATCCATAATTTACATACTTAAATTGGAGCATCCTTCAGAAGCATGTGAAAGAAGACAAAGTACGCAGTGACTGGAAGTGTATTAGGTACTAGCATGTTGCTGTGATGATGCAGGAGGTATGAAGGCTAATCACTTTATTCTGTAGAGTTCCTTGGAGGGTTAGGCATGTTAGAGCTGTGACATTTTCAAGTGGTATGCATGTGTGTGTGTGTGTGTGTGTGTGTGTAATCTCAGCTTTTCAATAATAACAACAAAATTGTGTATATACATATACATTTCATTGAATGTGAAACATGTTAATTAGGTAACATATACATATGTTACATATATGTATATGTTACATATGTTACATATAATTAGGTAACACACAGATCTTCCTCAACTTACAATGGGGTTACTTCCCAATAAACCCATTGTAAGTTGAAAATATCATAAGTAGAAAATGCATTTAATACACCTCACCTACTGAATGTCATAGCTTAGCCTAGCCTACCTTACAGACGCTCAGAATCATTACATTGGTCTACAGTGGGCAAAATCATCTAACGCAAAGCCTATTTTATAATAAAGTGTTGCATATCTCATGTAATTTATTGAATGCTATACTATACAACAGAATGGTGGTAAGTGTATCAGTTGTTTACCCTTGTGACATGGCGTGGCTGACTGGGAGCCGTGGCTCACGGCCGCTGCCCAGCATCAGGAGACAGTATCCCACCGCCTATCGCTAGCCCAGGAAAAGATCAAAATTCAAAATCTGAAGTACAATTTCTACTGAATGAGTATTGCTTTCAAACATGTAAAGTCGAAAAATCTTATGTTGAACCGTTATGTCAGGAACTGTCTGTATTGAAAATGTTAATATTAAATAATAACATTATACACATGAAAGCACAATAAAGCATCCTAATGAAATTATTATCATATTATAGAAGTATTCTCATACTTATGCATATCTTAGTATTTCATAAGCCTTCATAATTTTCATAAATGAATGATGATAGCGGATGCTTACTGAGTACACCAAAGAGTTCAGACATCAAACACTTTCAGTGTAAAATTGCTACCTACTGTTCTAATTTAAAGTTTTACAGCTGCCATTGATTTTTGGAATTGACCTCATTTGTCAATTGTCTTTATATTAGTGTTGCTATGAATAAACATTGATAAGCTCAAATATACAGATTTGTTTCCTTTCTTAATTCATTTCTTTATTTTTCTTTAGTTTCAGTTGTTTATTTGTTGCTCTTGCTTTATTTTGCTTTCTTGTCTCATCCCTCTTTGTATTGTCATTCTGGTATTGTTTACAATGGCATTCCCTTTTGAAATATTTCACTAACAAGGTTCCCCAGGGCATATTTATTGCTTCTAGTTTCCTCTTTTTTCAAACATCATCTTGCTTATGTTCAATCAAATCAATATGGTTAGCTGATTCTTGTAATGCTCTTCATTGTCATGGAACTAATGTTTCATTCTAGAGATTTTAACTTACACCTTTATTTTGCTTTCCTCTCACATGCACAGAGACTATACAGTTCCTTTAAAGCTTGCATGTTGAACGAGTGTATACCGAAAGGGGGGTTTCCTTGGAAACACTAAGTATGGAAAGCCTTTGTATCTGCCTGCTCATCAACTAGTGAATTAACACCTGTTCCTCTGTAAAGTTTGTCAGTTTATTTCAGAATACTATGCACATTGTTAATAGGAAAATGTACAAAAAATCAGAATTGCTTCACTGGATACAGTACTAAGGGAGAGAAAATTTAATGTGCTTCACAGATAGAATAAAACATTTCTTTTAAAGCTTTAAGAATTTTACATGGGACTATGACCTCTTGGTCTCTTCATAAGGGATTTTTCATTCATTTAGATGGAGTTGATCAAATAAAAATTATTTTTCATTTGTTTTTATCTCCTACCATTATTTTTAATTAAATATAAAATAATGTGATTTTTGCTAATGCTTTTTTTTTTTTTTGCTAATGTGTTTTAAAATTGGGTTCTTACTGGAATGAAGTACAATAATAATTCATGCTTATACAAAGGTTTATTATGCTTCTTGAGTACTTATGAATTTGTTGATAGGTTAAAAATCCAGGAGAAATTATTTTATCTTTTGCTTGTTTCATAGAAAAAATACATACGATATAAGTGACTTTTTAGCAAACTAGATAGACTTCCTTTGTTTGTAAAGTATTTGTATAGAATTCTTCAGGTTAATTCTTTAGATTTATTTGATTCTAGCTTTTCCCACCAACAGTACACAAGGGTTCCCTTTTCTCCACATCCTCGCCAACATTTGTTCTTTCTTATCTTTTTGATAATAGCCATACAACAGGTGTTAGCTGATATCTCGTTGTGGTTTTGATTTGCATTTCCCTGAGGATTAGTGATGTTGAGCAGTTTTCATGTACCTGTTGGTCATCTGTATGTCTTCTCTGGAAAAATGTCTCCTCAGATCTTCAGCCCATTTTTTTAAAATTTATTTATTTATTTTTTGAATTTTTGCTTTTTATTATTTATTTATTTATTTATTTATTTATGGCTGTGTTGGGTGTTTGTTTCTGTGCGTGGGCTTTCTCTAGTTGCGGCGAGCGGGGGCCACTCTTCATCGCGGTGCGCGGGCCTCTCACTGTCGCGGCCTCTCTTGTCGCAGAGCACAGGCTCCAGACGCTCAGGCTCAGTAGTTGTGGCTCACGGGCCCAGTTGCTCCGCGGCATGTGGGATCTTCCCAGACCAGGGCTCGAACCCGTGTGCCCTGCATTGGCAGGCAGATTCTCAACCGCTGAGCCACCAGGGAAGCCCTTCAGCCCATTTTTAAATCAGATTTTTTTTTTTGTTATTGAGTTGTAGGTGTTCTTTATATATTTTGCATATTAACCCCTTATTAGATTTCTGATTTGCAAATATTTTCTCCTATTTGGTGTATTCTCTTTTCATTTTGTTGATTATTTCCTTTGCTGTGCAGAATCTTTTTAGTTTGATGTAGTCCCACTTGCTTATTTTTGCTTTCGTTGCCTCTGCTTTGGTGTCAAATCCAAACAATCATCGCTAAGACCAATGTAAAGGATCAAGGCACAGGGAGAGCACAAAGATAGCACCTGCCCTCTGAGGTCTCTGGAGAGGATTACAGTCAGCCCTTAGATGTGTGTTTAATTGGAAGCCTGTCCCTCAGGCTGCAGCTATGAAGATAATAGGCCTCTTCCACAGACACTGAGCATTTCAGTCTTCTGCCCTGGGAGGTGGCTGTTAAGAATTCTTTCTGTCTGTTACAGCTCTGTGGGACCTGAGAAATGTAAACCCCACTGGCTGTCAGAGCCAGGTGATCAAGAGGTGTCCCTTGGGTGGCACCTGCAAAAACTGGAGCACCAGAAGTTTGCACAAGCTCCTTTCTGGAAGATCCTGGTGATCTGGAACAAGACAGAGGGAGAGTGCAAAGATGGCACCCACCAGCCTCCATCTTTGGAGAGCATTTCAGTAGGCCACTAGATCTGTGTTAAATTATATGTGCCTGCCCCTCAAGTCCAAGCTTTAAGATAAGCAACTAGGCCTCTTTCACAGAAGACTGTGCATTTCGGTTGGCTGCCTCTGCACAGGCTCTGGGCAGGGGGTTGGAGGAAGGTAGTCAGGTGAGCCCACAAGAGCCCGTTAAGAAGTGTTTCTTAGATCACTATAGTCTTACGGATGAAGGCCCTGTTGGCTTTTAGAGCTATATGTTTTGAGGGTTCATCCCTCAGGTGCAGGCCTTAAAAGTTGGGGTACTGGATGTGGGGTTCAAACCCTTTGCTTCAGGGAGAAGCTCAGGGTTGTGAGTTCCTTTTGCATCATTGGTTGCTGTGCCAAGGGTGGGGCTTATGGCCAGATTGTGTCTCAGCCTCTCCTACCCATTTTGATGTGGGTTTTTTCTTGTTTGCCTGATGTATAGGAGTTGCTCAGCTATTTTGGGGGTTTCTTTGAGAGGAAATTGTTTCTTATGTAGCTGTAGTTTCAGTGTGTTTATGGGAGGAGGTGAGTTCAGTATCCTCCTACATTGCCATCTTGAACAGGAACCCACATTAGTTTGAATTACCTATTAGGTCCAACAGGAATGAGATATTACTTGAAACTATGGCCCAAGGGTGACCCTGGAAGGGAGATTGCCACTGCTGCTGGGAACCCCCACCTAGAACCCTCCAAGAAGAGAAGCCAGAAAGTATAAAGGATAGTAAACCTGTAGCCAGAAGTCCTGGCCTCTGTGCTCCCAGGTCCATGGGCATTTGTATAAATCCCACCACAGCTGAAAAATTCTATGAGAAAGACAGCTCCAGACCCTGAATCCAGACTCTGGTTCCAAGCCTTAATAACCAGCTTGCTTAGGTTTGGGTGTTTCACAATTACACATTCCTAAATTTCCCTCAAGAGGCCCATAACTTAGTAGCATTGGGATGATGGGTCATGGCTTAAGGAAGGGATTTGGCAGAGCTAGCAAATCTTCTGTCATTAAATAACCTGTATCTTTCCAGAAATTTTCCCTCAGGTTCCACAGATCAAGCGACCCTGATCCCAGTGGTAGTAGGGTAGCCAGATAGCCTGGTGACCTCATCCTTATTTCAGTCCTTTCTTGTCTGTACTAACCAATCTGTTGACTCATCCAAGAGCAAGGCCAGATTAAATCATCAGTTTCATGTTTGAGAAATGGTGACAACAAAATATGGGGCTTGGTTTATGTCACTGTTTGGTTTACTCTTATACCTGGAAATAGGCAATGGAGAAAATACTCATAAAGTGTACTTCAGGAGCATAAGGTCTCAATATTTCTCCTTGCTTTTCTTGAAGTCTGTACATCCAGAGTCTGGTGGTCTCTGAAGCTTGTGAAAAGTGATGCATCTGCCACGCCAGCTGAATTTGTTGCCTTTTATTGTGTTTTGGGTCTGGGTGGAGTATGTACCACTTGTTTCCACCTGTTACCATCTAAGGGAATTTAAGTATATTGTTCCATGCTGCATTTACTACTAATCATCTGGCCTACGCCAGGTTTAGTTTGAGAGGCCTGACCATGGCTTGCCACACATGATTATCCTGGACCAGTCTCTGGCAAGTGGGGGTCAATGGAAATTCTCTGAAATAAATTAGGGCTACCTCTGAAACTGGGTGGGTAAGATTTACTAAGGCACCATACCTGGGCTATGCTAGAGATGAATGGATTCTTGACAAAATCAGGAAAGGAAGAATGCTGGAAGGCAACCAAGTGAGCACTGAGGAGCCCTCAGTGAGGATGAGGGATGCTGATGCATATTTTCAGGCTCAAGATTTTCACACAGGTTCTGGATATGATGTTCAGGTGCTGTTCCAAATTCCACTCATGCTTCTGATGCTTTCTTCTCCAGGGGAGGTAGGAAAACAGTGTCCACTCCTTTTAGTTCTATTATTTTAGTAGTTCCTAACGCCTTTAGGGTCACAGAGAAGGGAAGCATATATTCTAATTTTATAACTTCAGAAATTTGGGTCAGGATGGGTTTTTTGATAAGCATAATTTATGTTTCACTGGCTTGGCTATATTTATAAAACATCCAGTGCATTAGTAATGCCTAATACTTATATTTGCTACATTACATGCCCATGTTCATTGTGTATTATTATTTTCAACCATATACAATACATGTTTTCTTTCAATGAGCTATTTAAGATTATTTTACATCAACTTATGCTTTGAAGAATAAAATTAAAATATGATACAGAAACACACATATACACATGTAACTAACTACACATGCATGCAAGGAGTACCAAGACATAACAAGAATTAAGAAGGCACAGCGATCTTAAAAGCATTTACTATAACATGAAATGTAATATATTTATTTTCTTATAGTCTTGGATTAATGGGATTTTACATTTATGAAAACATTTGTGTTATTTAATCATATATTTTTGTTTTCTTAACAAATTAAATGGTGGCCATTAGAGGGTAGGAATGACTAGAAAGAAGTGAACATAACTTAGAAAGAGAGGGGATAGAAAATACAGGCTTGCTTATAACTGAGAGGATAAAAAGTATAGATAAGAAGTATTTTCAAACAGTTTTTCTCTTTTGTTATTTATCATCTATCTCTTTCTCAGCTATATGTATTTCTGATTTTTTATAATATATTTTTTCCCGTTGGTTGCTGGGATAAAAAATACCTATTATTGTAGTGTGGCATTAAAATGGATTATCAAATCCTTTTATTATAGGTGTCTATATGGAAGCAAATTGAAATAAAAGGATTTGATATTTGTAAAAACCAAATACCTGAAATTACTAATAAGTTCTACAATTTGCAAACTTGAACTAAAGCTGAAAGAAATCTGTCGTGCTCTCCCTCTTTTTATTTTTTTGGCCCAACAATTCCCTTTTTGTAATTGAAATATTTTGCATTCTGCTTTTATCAACTGGATTATTATAAAAAATTCTTAATCTCTGAATTGGTACTCTTCCTGTGGTTTTGTGAAATCTCATTTCTCAGGTGCAGTCATACTTTGTGAGCTAGTTCACAGAAGCTAACACCGGAGCCCTGAAGAGAGCACAGAGAGAATGGATTTATTGTTACCATCATCTAAAACTCACTCAGATTTCTTTGACATTTAACAATATGTAATACTTTCCTGCAGAGTAATTAGACATAAATAGTATATGGTTTAAGAATATGACTTGATTAACATTAGGTTTAAACAACTGAATCAATTTAGAATTCTATTTTTCTATGATCCAGGTCATTTACATCTAAAAACAATGCTATGTTAAATTTTTTGCCTGGTTCAATGTAATGCTAATCAACTTCTCTTTCCATCTCTGTCTCTATTCTCTGTGTCTCTTTGGTACCATGTTTTTCCACTCTCGAGTCTGGTTTTTCTCTCCTTTTGAGACTGTGTTCCTCCCTTACTGGCATTCCTGTCTCTTCTGTCCTGTGAGGTTCCTGAGTATAGATCTACCTGCTCTCGACTCTAAATCCAATATATCAAGTAGGCATAAAATGTGTTCTGTGAGTTGGGGTTAGGACAGTAGAAAAGCCAGCACTGGGGATGGTTGGCTGTGTACCACCAGCCCAAAGGTGTTAGTGCAACTGGTACAGTTTGTGACGGAAGAAGAAAGACTGGGCAAGATGGTAAAACCTGAGTTAGATCTGGAGATAGGACAGCCAAGTAGCAATTGTTCAGGGCACCATCTAGAAGAGAAGCTGAAATATCACTAAAATGAAAGAGCTGTTTAAGCCAAGTTTCCACACATAACTCCTTACATAACTGAAAAAAATGTAAATTGGCCACACTCCTGCCAAAGTAGACAGTGCCCTTGAATGAAAAGGAAGAGAATAAACTAAAGCATTCTCACAGTGCTGATGCATAGGCTAAATGTTTTTTGCCACAGTCAGATGCTATAGTCTGTTTAAAATCTGAGCTGGAATAATGCCTGGGTCTACTGTGGTTTACCTGGAATGAGTGATTTTCATAAAATTTAATTTAATCTAAATTTAATTCCTCTAATATGCTTCTCAGGAAGCAGTCTGGTTCATACCTCTGCAAAGGAAAACTGAAAAGACAACAAGAACAACAGGAAAGTAAAAAACTCTTTGTAGCATTTTTTCATAACATGGATTCTACTTAATCAGGGGATAAGACCTAGGAAGCAAAGTTGTTTTTGTATACTCTTTTCGTCAATGCAAAAATCAGTCTTCTTTCACCCTCTAAAAATTTGGAACATATTTAAGGAATATAATTTTAAATCGATGATATAGTATTAGCTTTTCAAGGTGCCTGCATATATTTATGAAACTGTGGGTGAAAACATCAAGTGTCAGTGAGAGCTGGGAGGGGAGTGTAGGCGTTGGTATCCTTGAGATCCAGGCATTCTTTGACATAGGCAGGAAATGAACAAGTGCAGGTGCACAATAGGAAAGGAATAATTTTTCCTTTTTTCTTGATTTCTGTAACTTCCAGATGTTGGAAGTGATGGGTGGTGTAGAAGCAAGGGGTGGGGGGTGGCGTGTGGTTATGGTTGGAACAAGACAAAGAAGTTGTATTTAGAGAAGGAGACCTGCAGGACCGATATCTATGTTCAACTGCCAAGCAAATAAATGACGGAGAAAGAGGGACCAAAACCTGCATAAACATTTTTAAGTGTGATAATATGTAAAGCAAGCATATTATAAATTTACCAACTTATAAACAATATTGGTCCATTATGGTAGATTTTGGGACTATTGGAATAAAGCAAGCTGTGTAAGACTTATGTGAGAAGATGAAAACATGAACGGGAATGAACAAAAGGTTTGGAATTGAGATTACTTGTGACAATAAAGATCTGGGGAAATATGTATAAAGGCTACAGTTTTGAGATGTGGTTTCAATGATATTTTTGTTATACTTTGCAGAATGACAGATTTTTCCATTTTTGTCAGTCAAAAACTATTTAATGAGTATTTACTAGGTGCCAGGCACTGTTTTAAGCAGTGAATAATTCAGAGTTCCCACATGCAGGAGGTTATTCTGGCCTAGGTTTTCTGGTGTTGATAAGTGACATATAAAATAAGATAGGACAGACAAGGGGAGGGGAGAGCTTTAGCTAGCATGGTGAAGAAAGGTATCTCTGAGAACATTGACTTGGGTAATGTGAAGTCAGTTGTGCAAAAATTCTGGAGAATAGCATCCATAACAGAAAAAATAGCAAGATCAAAGGCCTCGGTGATGGGAATGATCTTTGCCTCTTAAAGAAACAGAAATAAGGAGAGTGTGGCTAAAGTGTAGTGAATGTGAAGGGAGATTAGATCAGAGAGGTAGGCAAGGGCCAGATTTTATAGGATCTTAGAAGCTGTGGTAAAGTTTTATTCTGGTTGCCATGGATGCTATTGGTAAGTTTTTAGAAAGGGACGAAGTAATGATATAAGCCCAGAAAAACACTGGGGAGGATGGATCACTGTGGATTAAGAGTGGGAGACAAGGAAGTCTCTTAGGAAGTTAATGTATTATTCCAGGTGAGAGATGATGATGGTTTGGAGTAGGTTGTAGCAATAAAAAAGATGAGAAATGACCCAATTGGGGAGGTATATTTGAAGTAGAGACAGGAAGAATTAGTGATTGATTAGTTGATGAGTGTGAGAAAAAAATAGAGTACTCAAGGATCAAACCAAGTTTTTACATTTGAGATACCAGATGAATGGTGTGCTATTTATTGAGAAATAGAAGGTCTGACGCTAATTGCATTTCCCAGGGTAGAATTTATGTTTTACTTGGGCTTTATTAGGTTGCAATGGTGATGACAAGTAAGTAGTTAGTTATGATATTTGGAGCAAAGGTGAATTGACCAGTCTGGAGATGTAACTTAGAGGGTCATCAGCATAAGTGTAATTTATAGCCACTTGGTAAAAGTCACCTAAAGAGAGAGAACACCAAGTAAAGGGTCAAGGAGAGTCCTCAGGGAAAGTCTGACATTTAAAAGTTTGACAGGGGAGAAGGAGGAGGCAATAAAGGCAACTGAGAATGTGTAAGCTGGGAATTGATGGGAAAATCTGTTAAGTGTGATTATCCAGTAGTACATAAAGATTGTCAATAAAGAAACAAGAATCAAACCGGTCAAAATTTGTTGAGAAGTAGAAGATAAAGATGGAGAACTAACCATTAGTAAAATAACTCTCTTTCTAATGTAATATAATCTTCCCAACTTGGGCCTCTCAACTTCCGTCTGTTGGTGGAGCCCTGACTTAGTGTCGAGTAAACAATCCTATTTCTAGGTCCGTAATTCCTATTCTCAGGATCTTATTTAACCTTATTGACTTATTTCCTGATTGTTGATTTGCTCCTCAATGACTAGGGTGACTATATGTCCCAGTTTGCTCAAGAAAGTCTCAGGTAATGCTTTTTAGTGCTCCATTTTATGACCCAAAATGTGTAATAAATTATATGGTCACCCTATCATCAATCTTATGAGTTTGAAACAACAGGGGCAAGGACTCAGTTATAGGGAAGCTGTTCTGCTTATATAAAGTACAAGAGAGTATTTGCTGCTTTTGACTTGCAAAGCAGCTGATTCCTGTGAAAGTTTAGAGATTTGGTGAAGTTCCAAACATAAGCTGATAGTGACAGGTCTGGTCAGGTACAGTGAGATGGCCTGTTCCAAACTGCATTTCACTGTGTACGGCAGTGAGGGTTAGGAAGGGAAATAATCTTGTACTCATATTGCTGCCTGCAGGCTCAAGAGATACCTCACTAGGTGTTTGTAATTTGGTTCTGGATTGGTTTCAGGGCTTCCCAGCCTTTTTCATGCCATTGCACATACTGAACATGATAATATATTTGCTGTTCACTGGAGTAAATGTACCAGGCTATGACTTGCCTGGAGGACACGAGTGCTCAGTAATGAGTAACCCATTCATGACACAGCAGTGTGTCATGACACAGGGAAAGATGCGTGAAGAAGACACGTTCCTTAGAATGCAGGTGAGAGAGTCCTGAACAATTTTACAAGAGGCAGGGGAAATAGCTCTTGTGATACAGAACTGAAAATGCCTACCTAGTGAGAGAGTGGACACGGTGTTTCCATGTGGGTCCCCCACTTAATTCAGTACCAGAGGGAAATGTACTACTTGAGAAAGAAAGGCACTTCAAATTATAATTAGTGAGTGCCACGTATCACCATCATAAATTTTCTATAGATTGAGAGAAGACTGTAATTTTTCCAATGCAATTCTCTAGGAGAATAAATCATTTGTGTTGGTGGATTTCTACCCCTTCTAAGATAAGGTAAACAGACTAGCATAATTAAAATCTTTATGGGCTAAGTCTTCCGCTTGAGTTTATTTTCATAACTTTTGGATTCTAAAAAAAAAAAACCAGTTGTAGGCTGACTTCAACTACATTCCCACTTACTTTTGAGGTTCTAAGCCATGGGCTCTATGAACTGTTACCTATGATAATGGTTCTATGGGCGGGGAATTGGCTTATTTTCTAAATTTGGAGGGTATAGGGCCAGAGCTGTGAAAATCTTGTGTCTTACTAACACTGTGAATTCTTCAAAGTAAGGCTCAGGAGAAACTTATTATTGAATAATTCAACAAGTTAATTCCTAAAAGACCACACTGATTCCAGTGAAAAGCCAAGGCTTCAGCTGCTAAAAGAACCCTAACTATAACAGCTGAGACAGAGCAGAATTAGAGGGCTGGGAGGGGGGATAATTATTGAATGTTAATTAATTCACAAAAGCAAGATATTTTGAGTTTGGCCTTTGTTCGAGACTTTAAATTTGGATTTTTAACTTGCGAAAAGATTTAGTTTTTAGATTTAGTTTTTCACAGAAAATTTTACAATGGAAGGGATTTTATATTCAAATGTGCGGCCTCTCTTATAATGGTGTTTTGTTTTGTTTTTACTGTTATTTTTCTGTTTGTGTGTGTGTGTTTTTTTTAAATAGATCTTTATTGGAGTATAATTGCTTCACAATACTGTGTTAGTTTCTGTTGCACAACAAAGTGAATCAGCCATATGCACACACATGTCCCCATATCCCCTCCTCCTTGCGTCTCCCTCCCATCCTCCCTATCCCACACCTCTAGGTCATCACAAAGCATGGAGCCGATCGATCTCCTTGTGCTATGCTGCTGCTTCCCACCAGCCAACTATTTTATATTTGGTAGTGTATATATGTCGATGCTACTTTCACTTTGCCCCAGCTTCCCCCTCCCACCCCATGTCCTCAAGTCTATTCTCTATGTCTACCTCTTTATTCCTGCCCTGCAACTAGGTTCATCAGTATCATTTTTTTTTTTTTTTTAGATTCCATATATATACATTAGCATATGGTATTTGTTTTTCTCTTTCTGACTTACTTCACTCTGTATGACAGACTCTAGGTCCATCCACCTCACTAAAAATAACTCAATTTTGTTCCTATATATGTGCCACATCTTCTTTATCCATTCATCTGTTGATGGACACTTAGGTTGCTTCCATGTCCTGGCTATTGTAAATAGTGCTGCAACGAACATTGTGGCACATGTCTCTTTTTGAATTATGGTTTTCTCAGGGTATATGCCCGTAGTGAGATTGCTGGGTCATATGGTAGTTCTATTTTTAGTTTTTTAAGGAACCGCCATACTGTTTTCCATAGTTGTTGTATCAATTTACATTTCCACTAACAGTGCAGGAGGGTTCCCATTTCACCACACCCTTTCCAGCATTTATTGTTTCTAGATTTTTTGATAATGGCCATTCTGACTGGCATGAGGTGATACCTCATTGTAGTTTTGATTTGCATTTTTCTAATAATTAGTGATGTCAAGGATCTTTTCATGTACCTCTTGGCCATCTGTATGTCTTCCTTGGTGAAATGTCTATTTAGGTCTTCTGCCCATTTTTTTAACTGGATTGTTTGTTTTTTTGATATTGAGCTCCATGAGCTGTTTGTATATTTTGGAAATTAATCCTTGATCTGTTGTTTCATTTGAAAATATTCTCTCCCATTCTGAGGGTTGTCTTTTTATCTTGTTTATGGTTTCCTTTGCTGTACAAAAGCTTTTAACTTTAATTAAGTGCCATTTGTTTATTTTTGTTTTTTATTTCCATTACTCTAGGAGGTGGGTCAAAAAAGGTCTTGCTGTGGTTTATGTCATAGAGTGTTTTTCCTATGTTTTCCTCTAAGAGTTTTATAGTGTCTGGTCTTACATTTAAGTCTTTAATCCATTTGGAGTTTATTTTTGTGTATGGTGTTAGGGAGTGTTCTAATTTCATTCTTTTACATGTAGCTGTTCAGTTTTCCCAGCACCACTTATTGTATAGGCTGTCTTTTCTCCATTGTATGCTCTTGCCTCCTTTGTCGTAAATTAGGTGCCCACGTGTGCATGAGTTTATCTCTGGGCATTCTATCCTGTACCATTGATCTATATTTCTGTTTTTGTGCCAGTACCATACTGTCTTGATTACTGTAGCTTTGTGGTGTAGTTTGAAGTTATGGAGCCTGTTTCCTCCAACTCTGTTTTTCTTTCTCAAGATTGCTTTGGCTATTCAGGGTCTTTTGTGTTTCCATACCAATTGTAAAATGTTTTGTTCTCATTCTGTGAAGAATGCCATTGGTAGCTTGATAGGGATTGTATTGAATCTGTAGATTGCTTTGGGAAGTATAATCATTTTCACAATGTTGATTCTTCTGATCCAAGAACATGGTATATTTCTCCATCTGTTTATGTCATCTTTGATTTCTTACATCAGTGTTTTATAGTTTTCTGAGTACAAGTCTTTCGCCTCCTTAGGCAGGTTTATTCCTACGTATTTTATTCTTTTTGTTGCAGTGGTAAATGGGAGTGTTTCCTTAATTTCTCTTTCTGATTTTTCATTGTTGGTGTATAGAAATGCCAGAGATTTCTGTGCATTAATTTGTATCCTGCAACCTTAATAATGGTGATATTTTATTATTGGAATCTCTTAATATTGTCATGTGATCTCTCTGCAGAACCCCTACTAGGCTCTATGACACAATGTGGTTGGATGTAAAATTAAGGATGGGAAATATCATAGACAGTGAAATTTTAGCCCTTGAGTGTAAAGTGGATATGTTACAGAGGATTTCAGATTAACCTTTGCTCTAACAAAATTCCTTTGGTGAAATAATAACAGTCTTCTGCAGTGCCCATCTGCCTGCAGTCTTCATACTGCCTATACTTGGACCCCTGCCAGCTGACTGCTCTGTTGCTCTTTTAAGATACATTCTGATTTTGGTTTCAGTATGAAATTACTGTTAATGGTCTTTCCACCCAAATATATGCAATTCCTGGCATTCAACTTTCCTGAATGTGTTTATCTCCAAGTATTCAGCCTGGTATTAACCCATGGCTTTAATTATATGATATAGCATTTTACTTAGTCTAGTCCTGGGCTAAACTATTCTTTTTCTTTCTTGATATGTCCCATTACCATCCAAAGCCATTGATCACACAGTTGTTCTCCCATGACCTGAGCTTTTCAGTGTGACCCAAGCCATAGCTTAATGTGATGTGTTTATATCCAGTCTGGACTAGAAGAAAGCAGTTTGACCTTGTTTATAAAAAGAATGTTTGTTGTAAGAGTACATGGACTAAAAAGTTGAAAACAAAATACTACCCAGTGATAGGTAGTGACAAAAAAAATTATGAAATTTAATATTTTTGAGATCAACTCATCTCGTTGCATTGTGGATGTAATAATAAAACACCAAAGCTGTCAAAGATTTCTTTGCTCCTGTTCCTTCCATTTTTCTTTCTGCAGAGCTGGGATGAAAACTCAGATCCATCTTAGCTCCAGAGCCAGGGGACCAAACCTCTGTGATTCACTACTTCTCTGTACATTATGCTTTACTCCACATGACCTGATTCCTCCTTCCATACCTCTTATTAAGTTATTCCCTAGGGTGGGAGGCTGGTTTCTTTGAACAAAGTGAGAATGATAAATACTGTCCAAGCAGCAAATGCCAGGTGTCATGGAACACAATTCAGAGCTTAACTGTGGAGCCAGGCAAACTGTAGTTGTTTAAAATATATGTTTTTTGTTTTTTCCTTAGATCCCATATTAGTTAGATGCAGACTTTAGAGTTAGCAAGATCTGATGTAGGTTTCCTTCTCAGATCTAACACTCACTGTGTGACCTGTGGAAAGCTATTTAAACTCTTAGAACTTCAGTCTCTTCATATGTAAAATGAGGAGCTAGGTCTGCTTTCCATTGGGTTTTTGTGAGGATTGAAATGATGCTTAAGCACAAGGCTGGGCACTGGTAAGAGCTCAATAAATGGGAAACATTTATAAGAGTGACACTGCTCTATGTTCTGAGATAACTCTTGGTATAAAATCCATTTTTAAAGAATTTCCTTCCCTTTCTTCATCCTGGGGTGTTTTTATTTGTAAGGAAAACCCTATCAGGTGGAGAATTTGTTTACTTAGGGAGAGAAGTTTGTGCTGGTGCAAATGCTTACTTCTTACTAAGGTTACTCACCTGCTGGGTTTTGTCAAGGGATTAACACTGTGAAAAAGAGAGGCAAAGAAGTCTTCCCTCAGGTTGAGACTCAAACTAAAGTTTTGTAATGTATTTGGGGCAGCAGGTACTCATTTCATGCACTGATATTTTCTTTCTTTCCTTTCTTCCTTCCTTCTTTCCTTCCTTTCTTTCTTTCATTTTGAGATATGTTCTACATACAGAAATATCATAGTTTAACAATCCATTTCACTTTTTATTGGCTGTATCCATCAGGATTCTTTTAGGGGACCAGGACAACTATGATTATTATAAAAATAAAATATTTAGTATAGTAATAGACTTTACACAAATTTGAGAGTAGCTGGGAAAGTAAAGTTCTGGAAGGGAGAATTCAGGAGTCAGAGAGAGAGAGTCACTAACCAGGTTCCTCCTGAAACAGCATCATAATGCAAGTCAAAACTTTCAGGTAGAACCAAAAAGCCAAACATATCCAACTACCAAAGTGGAAGGGACCTGTGGAGAGGTATTTTCATCCATACAGACCAAGTGATTTGTGGTGGTTCAGGAGCCAACTTTGATCAACAAGGCCAGCAAGTAGACAGTATTTTTTTTTTTTTTTTTTTGTCTATCTACTTGACCATAACAGTCTGAGAATAATGACAGCTGCTTTGTTTACTCCTTCCAAATCTCAAAGAAGTCCTTCTTTTAGCCAACTCTTCTTACATGGAACTATGCTGGGAAGAGAATTCTAGAAAACATAGTTTCCAACTCAACTAAATTGACATAACGCAAACTACCACATTAATATGTGGGTTATTTCCAGTTGTGGTAAGCAGAATAATGGTCCCTCAAAGATGTCTCAGAACATGTGAATATGTTACCTTACATGACAAAGTGGATTTGGGGACTTTACAGATGTGATTAAGGTTAAGGATCATGAGATGAGATTATCTGCATGGGCTCAACCTAATCTTATTCTTCCTTAAAAGAGAAGAACTTTTCCAGGCTATGGTCAGAGGCTGAGTATGACTATGGAAGAATGATCAAAGGTATGCAATGTTGCTAGTTTTGAAGATGGTGGAAAGAGACCATGAGCCAAGGAAAATGGGTGCTTCTAGAAGCTGGAAAAAACATACAAAAATTATGACTCACCTCAAAATCGTATCTGTACAATCTTTATACACATTTACTCTATTATTTCCATTGACTGGAAGGGCCAAGTAAGGGCTACAGTTTCAGCTATTTGTGCAGATTTGGCTTCTGGGAGAGGGTTAGATTTGAGCAGGACTGAGTAGATTAGATTTATATCCAAGTTAAGAGCCTCTTTGTCTGGTTCCTAAATGCAAGGTCAATCTAGAAGAAAAATGGTGGGTGTTTTTAGTCAAGAGTAAGGTATGAGTAGCCTGAAGAATCATAAGATAAAATAGATATTCTAAAACTAAGTCAGCAGGGGCCCCAGTTAACTTTACTGCCACCACTGCACATGAACGAGAGGACTAGCTTTTGCTCCAAAGTCAATGAGAGGCTGTGATAAGTAATAGGTTTCTCATATCCATTGTATGTGCACCCCAAACTTGACCTGATCTTCCAGGTTCAATTAGCAAAAAAGATTTGTAGTAACTGGGGAGTCTAAAGAAGGAGGCTTTCTATGTGAGTTTTTTAAATTATTAAAGACAACCTAGTGTCTATCCAAGGAAAAGGTTTATGTGTGTCAGCATTTATCATATCAGAAAAGTTAGGAATTTGATATCCACATAGCCTATGGGACCAAGAAATCCTTTTAGTAATTACCCAGGGAAAGTCGTGAATAGTTTTCAGTATTTGAGAAGAAAGAGACTTTCCATTTTGTCTAATGTTATAGCCTAGATAATGCACTTAGGTCTGACAAAATTAGAGTTCATAGGTAGACACTTTGTCTTTCTTTTATGGTAATGCTATTCTCAAGTGAAGGGAATTAAGTCTATAAGATTCTCAGAGAGCATAATAGAAGATCATCAACGTATTGTATATGAGTGGATTCCTGGGAACAGAATGTCTCTAAGTTTATGATTAAGTATTAAGCAAGGAGTAAGAGGGTACTTCTGTAAACCCTGGGGCCTAACTATTCAAGTGTATTATTGATTTTTCCCAAGTGAATGCAAAAACTAGATACCATAAGTCTGGGTATAAGTGTATACTGAAAAATGTTGAGTGTAGATCTAACACCATAAAGTAAATAGCTATGTGAGTGATCAAGGAAAAGACGATATTGGGGTTGGGGAACACAGGGAAGCAGAGAAGCACAATCTTTTAATGACTTTTAAAACTTGTGCAAATCAGTAGCTGCATCTACTTGTCTTTTTGATGGGCAGAACAGGAGTTGTACAAGGTCTAATACAAGGACTAATGAGTTGTTTCCGAAGGTACACAAATATAATGGGCCACAGCTCTTTTTAGGGCAGTCACTCATTTTAGTGGGTCTTGGGCTAATTTCAAGGGCTCAGCCAGATCGATTGAGGCCATTAAGAGTTCAGCCTCATTTATGTGTCCTGCATCTGAACTGTTTCTAGCCTAGAAGCTCTTGGAGACAGATTCAGATCTTTAGGTATTAATAGAAGTGGTTTCAAGCAACAACTATGCTTTCATCAAACTACACACTGAGAATATTTGTCTAGAAACTGGCTGTCTAATCCAAATGTAATAGGGCCATCCCATTTCTAAAGTAGGTTTTGTCCCAGCAGATTCACTGGAGTGAAATCCCTAAGTAGAAAAGCATGTTGATTATGTTGCCATGTCTCAGACAGACAGGAATTAGTTGAGACAGGAAGTAGTTGAGATGAAGACAGAAGTGTGAGGGGTATTTGAGATTCTTACCATGAAATATTTTTGTTCCTCCAAGGAAGGAATAATAAAAAGGTCATACGATCAGCTAGTTTTGGAATATAGTGTTTTTGCCAGTTGCATGGAAATGTCTCCTTTTTGTGGTAAGGGCAATTTTGGGCAGAATAGAGATGCTACATTCTTGTAGCATGTTATTCTGTTAGACAAATTTGTCCTTTGTCTTTTGATATCTTCTGAGTAAAGGCAGGGCTAATGTTCTTCCAGTGTCCCTTTTTCTTATAATATGAATATGTTTGTGTAGATTAGACATGGAAGAACCCTTGTTGCTTAATCTGAAAAGGTATTAATTGGGTCTGCATATTTTCTATTTTTGTAGTCAAAGTATCTTCAAAATATTTTTTGTTTTGCTTTGTTCTTTTTGCCAGGTCTTGTAATTCAGACAGGAGGCAAATAGTACATCTTATATTGTTTTCTTACTACATCTGCCACCTCAGTTTTAAAATCATGAACAAAGAAGCTACATAGGGTAGATATAATTTTCCCTTTGTTGAGATTGGTATAATGTCAAAAGATAGTAGTGCTATGCCTTTAAAGTCTGGAGTAATTTTGATTTTTCCCTGTTTACAGGACTGAATTTTTGACTGAACAGCTTTCATAGAAAAGACATCAGAGGTAGCAGTTAAGAGATCTTGCACTGTTTTATACCCATTTTGAATTTTGATCCATAGGTTTGATATAATTTTGTAATCAATCTATTCTACTTTAAAAAAAAATAAAATCAGATTTTTATATCTCTGGGTCTCATAAGAGGATATATTAATTGGTAAAGGTCAGGAAGTCTCATACTATATGACCTAAGGACAATTCTCAGTTCTTCATTAAATTTTTGTTTCTCAGTCTGAGAGTTAAGAAAGCTGATTATAGGTCTGAGTTTGAAAAATGTTTGAAGGTATAATTCCACTGGAGTTTGTGTGTTCTTCCTCACTTACATTAGAAGACACTGTCAGGAGTTATTTTCCAGTGAGAGGGCTATGTTTAGGAAGGGGTAGTACAGGGAAGAGAAAAGGGTCCAGTGGAGGTGCAGCAAGAGGCACTGATCACAAAGGAGAAGATAATCAATGTACAGGGAGCCAGGAGGCAGGACAACCCTGAGTTGGGTCAGAAGGAGAGGATACTTCAAGTTTGGATTTTAGATCCTCAATGTTTTTATTAGTCTTTTTAAAGGACTCCTTAAGGGAAGAAATTTTAATTTTCCCTATCTTTTAAAATATTCTCCATACCAATTTTTTTTAACATCTTTATTGGAGTATAATTGCTTTACAATGTTGTGTTAGTTTCTGCTGTATAACAAAGTGAATCAGCTCTACATATACATATATCACCTTATCCCCTCCCTATCCCACCCCTCTAGGTGGACACAAAGCACTGAGCTGATCTCCCTGTACTATGCGGCTGCTTCCCACTAGCTATCTATTTTACATTTGGTAGTATATATATGTCCATGCCACACTCGCACTTCGCCCCAGCTTACACTTCCCCCTCCCTGTGTCCTCAAGTCCATTCTCTATGTCTGCGTCTTTATTCCTGTCCTGCCCCTAGGTTCTTCAGAACCATTTTTATTTAGATTCCATATATATAAGTTAGCATACAGTATTTGTTTTTCTCTTTCTGACATACTTCACTCTGTATGATAGACTCTAGGTCCATCCACCTCGCTAAAAATAACTCAATTTCATTTCTTTTTATGGCTGAGTAATATTCCATTGTGTATATGTGCCACATCTTCTTTATCCATTCATCTGTAGGTGGACACTTGGGTTGCTTCCATGTCCTGGCTATTGTAAATAGTGCTGCAGTGAACATTGTGGTACATGACTCTTTTCGAATTATGGTTTTCTCAGGGTATATGGCCAGTAGTGGGATTGCTGGATTATACGGTAGTTCTATTTTTAGTTTTTTAAGGAACCCCCATACAGTTCTGTGTAGTGCCTGTATCAATTTACATTCCCACCAACAGTGCAAGAGGGTTCCTTTTTCTCTGCACCCTCTCCAACATTTATTGTTTGTAGAATTTCTGATGATGGCCATTCTGACCAGTGTGAGGTGATACCTCATTGTAGTTTTGATTTGCATTTCTCTAATGATTAGTGATGTTGAGCATACTTTCATGTGTGTGTTGGCAATCTGTATATCTTCTTTGGAGAAATGTCTGTTTAGGTCTTCTGCCCATTTTTGGATTGGGTTGTTTGTTTTTTTGATATTGAGCTTCATGAGCTGCTTGTATATTTTGGAGATTAATCCTTTGTCAGTTGCTTCGTTTGTAAATATTTTCTCAAATTCTGAGGGTTGTCTTTTTGTCTTGTTTATGTTTTCCTTTGCCGTGCAAAAGCTTTTAAGTTTCATTAGGTCCCATCTGTTTATTTTTATTTTTATTTCCATTTCTCTAGGAGGTGGGTCAAAAAGGATCTTGCTGTGATTTATGTCATAGCATGTTCTGCCTATGTTTTCCTCTAAGAGTTTTATAGTGTCTGGCTTTACATTTAGGTCTTTAATCCATTTTGAGTTTATTTTTGTGTGTGGTGTTAAGGAGTGTTTTTTTTTTAATTTTACACTTTATTTATTTATTTATTTATTTTTGGCTGTGTTGGGTCTTCGTTTCTGTGCGTGGGCTTTCTCTAGTTGCAGCGAGTGGGGGCCACTCTTCATCGCGGTGTGTGGGCTTCTCACTGTCGCTGCCTCTCTTGTCGCGGAGCACAGGCTCCAGATGCGCAGGCTCAGTAGTTGTGGCTCACGGGCCTAGTTGCTCCGCGGCATGTGAGATCTTCCCAGATCAGGGCTCGAACCCGTGTCCCCTGCATTGGCAGGCAGACTCTCAACCACTGTGCCACCAGGAAAACCCAAGGAGTGTTTTAATTTCATTCTTTTACATGTAGCTGTCCAGTTTTCCCAGCACCACTTATTGAAGAGGCTGTCTTTTCTCCATTGTATATTCTTGCCTCCTTTATCAAAGATAAGGTGACTATATGTACATGGGTTTATCTCTGGGCTATCTATTCTGTTTCACTGCTCTATATTTCTGTTTTTGTGCCAGTTCCATATTGTCTATTCTTTAAAAAATTTATTTATTTTTGGTTGTGTAGGGTCTTTTTTTTTTTAACTTCTTTATTAGAGTATAATCCTTTATAATAGTGTTTCAGTTTCTGCTTTATAACAAAGTGAATCATTTATATATATACATATGTCCCCATATCTCTTCCCTCTTGTATCTCCCTCCTTCCCACCCTCCCTATCCCACCCCTCTAGGTGGTCACAAAGCACTGATCTGATCTCCCTGTGATATGTGGCTGCTTCCCACTAGCTATCTATTTTACGTTTGGTAGTGTATATATGTCCATGCCACTCTCTCACTTCGTCCCAGCTTACCCTTCCCCCTCCCCGTATCCTCAAGTCCATTCTCTAGTAGGTCTGCATCTTTATTCCCGTTTTGCCCCTAGGTTCTTCTGACCATTTTCTATTTTCTTTTAGATTCCATATATATGTGTTAGCATACGTATTTGTTTTTCTCTTTCTGACTTACTTCACTCTGTATGACAGTCTCGAGGTCCATCCACATCACTACAAATAACAGTTTCGTTCCTTTTTATGGCTGAGTAATATTCCATTGTATATATGTGCCACATCTTCTTTATCCATTCATCTGTTGATGGACACTTAGGTTGCTTCCATTTCCTGGCTATTGTAAATAGAGCTGCAATGAACATTGTGGTACATGACTCTTTTTGAGTTATGGTTTTCTCAGGGTGTATGCCCAGTAGTGGGATTGCTGGGTCGTATGGTAGTTCTATTTTTAGTTTTTTAAGGAACCCCCATACAGTTCTGTGTAGTGGCTGTATCAATTTACATTCCCACCAACAGTGCAAGAGGGTTCCCTTTTCTCCACACCCTCTCCAGCATTTATTGTTTGTAGATTTTTGAATGATGGCCATTCTGACAGGTGTGAGATGATATCTCATTGTAGTTTTGATTTGCATTTATCTAATGGTTAATGATGTTGAGCATTATTTCGTGTGTTTGTTGGCAATCAGTATATCTTCTTTGGAGAAATGTCTGTTTAGGTCTTCTGCCCATTTTTCAATTGGATCGTTTGTTTTTTTGATATTGAGCTGCATGTGTTGCTTGTATGTTTTGGAGATTAATCCTTTGTCAGTTGCTTCATTTGCAAATATTTTCTCACATTCTGAGGGTTGTCTTTTTGTCTTTTTTTTTTTTTTAGTTGTTTTGTTTGTTTTTTTATACTGCAGGTTCTTATTAGGCATCAATTTTATACACATCAGTGTATACATGTCAATCCCAATCGCCCAATTCAGCACACCACCATCCCCACCCCACCGCAGTTTTCCCCCCTTGGTGTCCATATGTCCATTCTCTACGTCTGTGTCTCAACTTCTGCCCTGCAAACTGGCTCATCTGTACCATTTTTCTAGGTTCCACATACAAGCATTAATATACGATATTTGTTTTTCTCTTTCTGACTTACTTCACTCTGTATGACAGTCTCTAGATCCATCCACTTCTCAACAAATGACTCAATTTCATTCCTTTTTATGGCTGAGTAATATTCCATTGTATATATGTACCACAACTTCTTTATCCATTCGTCTGTTGATGGGCATTTAGGTTGCTTCCATGACCTGGCTATTGTAAATAGTGCTGCAATGAACATTCGGGTGCATGTGTCTTTTTGAATTACAGTTTTCTCTGGGTATATGCCCAGTAGTGGGATTGCTGGGTCATATGGTAATTCTATTTTTAGTTTTTTAAGGAACCTCCATATTGTTCTCCATAGTGACTGTATCAATTTACATTCCCACCAACAGTGCAAGAGGGTTCCCTTTTCTCCACACCCTCTCCAGCATTTGTTGTTTCTAGATTTTCTGATGATGCCCATTCTAACAGGAGTGAGGTGATACCTCATTGTAGTTTTGATTTGCATTTCTCTAATAATTAGTGATGTTGAGCATCTTTTCATGTGCTTCGTGGCCGTCTGTATGTCTTCTTTGGAGAAATGTCTATTTAGGTCTTCTGCCCATTTTTGGATTGGGGTGTTTGTTTCTTTAATATTGAGCTGAATGAGCTGTTTATATATTTTGGAGATTAATCATTTGTCCGTTGATTCGTTCGCAAATATTTTCTCCCATTCTGAGGGTTGTCTTTTCGTCTTGTTTATGGTTTCCTTTGCTGTGCAAAAGCTTTGAAGTTTCATTAGGTCCCATTTGTTTATTTTTGTTTTTATTTCCATTACTCTAGGAGGTGTATCAAAAAAGATCTTGCTGTGATTTATGTCAAAGAGTGTTCTTCCTATGTTTTCCTCTAAGAGTTTTATAGTGTCCAGTCTTATATTTAGGTCTCTAATCCATTTTGAGTTTATTTTTGTGTATGGTGTTAGGGAGTATTCTAATTTCATTCTTTTACATGTAGCTGTCCAGTTTTCCCAGCACCACTTATTGAAGAGACTGTCTTTTCTCCATTGTATATCTTTGCCTCCTTTGTCATAGCTTAGTTGACCATAGGTGCGTGGGTTAATCTCTGGGCTTTCTATCTTGTTCCATTGATCTATGTTTCTGTTTTTGTGCCAGTACCATATTGTCTTGATTACTGTAGCTTTGTAGTATAGTCTGAAGTCAGGGAGTCTGATTCCTCCAGCTCCGTTTTTTTCCCTCAAGACTGCTTTGGCTATTCGGGGTCTTTTGTGTCTCCATACAAATTTGAAGATGATTTGTTCTAACTCCGTAAAAAATGCCATCGGTAATTTGATAGGGATTGCATTGAATCTGTAGATTGCTTTGGGTAGTATACTCATTTTCACAATGTTGATTCTTCCAGTCCAAGAACATGGTATATCTCTCCATCTGTTGGTATCATCTTTAATTTCTTTCATCAGTGTCTTATAGTTTTCTGCATACAGGTCTTTTGTCTCCCTAGGTAGGTTTATTCCTAGGTATTTTATTCTTTTTGTTGCAGTGGTAAATGGGAGTGTTTCCTTAATTTCTGTTTCATATTTTTCATCATTAGTGTATAGGAATACAAGAGATTTCTGTGCATTAATTTTGTATCCTGCAACGTTACCATATTCATTAATTAGCTCTAGCAGTTTTCTGGTGGCAGTTTTAGGATTCTCTATGTATAGTATCATGTCATCTGCAAACAGTGACAGTTTTACTTCTTCTTTTCCAGTTTGTATTCCTTTTATTTCTTTTTCTTCTCTGATTGCCATGGCTAGGACTTCCAGAACTATGTTGAATAATAGTGGTGAGAGTGGACATCCTTGTCTCGTTCCTGATCTTAGAGGAAATGCTTTCAGTTTTTCACCATTGAGAATGATGTTTGCTGTGGGTTTGTCATATATGGCCTTTATTATGTTGAGGTAGGTTCCCTCTATGCCCACTTTCTGGAGAGTTTTTATCATAAATGGGTGTTGAATTTTGTCAAAAGCTTTTTCTGCATCTATTGAGATGATCATATGGTTTTTATTCTTCAATTTATTAATATGGTGTATCACATTGATTGATTTGCGTATATTGAAGAATCCTTGCATCCCTGGCATAAATCCCACTTGATCATGGTGTATGATCCTTTTAATGTGTTGTTGGATTCTGTTTGCTAGTATTTTGTTGAGGATTTTTGCATCTATATTCATCAGTGATATTGGTCTGTAATTTTCTTTTTTTGTAGTGTCTTTGTCTGGTTTTGGTATCAGGGTGATGGTGGCCTCATAGAATGAGTTTGGGAGTGTTCCTTCCTCTGCAATTTTTTGGAAGAGTTTGAGAAGGATAGGTGTTAGCTCTCCTCTAAATGTTTGATAGAATTCACCTGTGAAGCCATCTGGTCCTGGACTTTTGTTTGTTGGAAGATTTTTAATCACAGTTTCAATTTCATTACTTGTGATTGGTCTGTTCATATTTTCTGTTTCTTCCTGGTTCAGTCTTGGAAGGTTATACCTGTCTAAGAATTTGTCCATTTCTTCCAGGTTGTCCATTTTATTGGCATAAAGTTGCTTGTAGTAGTCTCTTAGGATGCTTTGTATTTCTGCGGTGTCCGTTGTAACTTCTCCTTTTTCATTTCTGATTTTATTGATTTGAGTCCTCTCCCTCTTTTTCTTGATGAGTCTGGCTAATGGCTTATCAATTTTGTTTATCTTCTCAAAGAACCAACTTTTAGTTTTATTGATCTTTGCTATTGTTTTCTTTGTTTCTATTTCATTTATTTCTGCTCTGATGTTTATGATTTCTTTCCTTCTGCTAACTTTGGGTTTTGTTTGTTCCTCTTTCTCTAGGTTCTTTAGGTGTAAGGTTAGAGTGTTTGCTTGAGATTTTTCTTGTTTCTTTAGGTAGGCTTGTATAGCTATAAACTTCCCTCTTAGAACTGCTTTTGCTGCATCCCATAGGTTTTGGGTCGTCGTGTTTTCATTGTCATTTGTCTCTAGGTATTTTTTAATTTCCTCTTTGATTTCTTCAGTGATATCTTGGTTATTTAGTAACGTATTGTTTAGCCTCCATGTGTTTGTGTTTTTTTTTTTTTTTTAATTTTTATTTATTTATTTATTTACTTATGGCTGTGTTGGGTTTTCGTTTCTGTGCGAGGGCTTCCTCCAGTTGCGGCAAGCGGGGGCCACTCCTCATCGCGGTGCGCGGGCCTGTCACTATCGCGGCCTCTCTTGTTGCGGAGCACAGGCTCCAGACGCGCAGGCTCAGTAATTGTGGCTCACGGGCCCAGTTGCTCCGTGGCATGTGGGATCTTCCCGGACCAGGGCTCGAACCCGTGTCCCCTGCATTGGCAGGCAGATTCTCAACCGCTGCGCCACCAGGGAAGCCCGTGTTTGTGTTTTTTACGTTTTTTTCTCTGTAATTCATTTCTAATCTCATAGCGTTGTGGTCAGAAAAGATGCTTGATATGATTTCAATTTTCTTAAAATTACTGAGGCTTGATTTGTGACCCAAGATGTGATCTATCCTGGAGAATGTTCCGTGCGCACTTGAGAAGAACATGTAATCTGCTGTTTTTGGATGCAATGTCCTGTAAAAATCAATTAAATCTATCTGGTCTATTGTGTCATTTAAAGCTTCTGTTTCCTTATTTATTTTCATTTTGGATGATCTGTCCGTTGGTGTAAGTGAGGTGTTAAAGTCCCCCACTATGATTGTGTTACTGTCAATTTCCTCTTTTATAGTTGTTAGCAGTTGCCTTATGTATTGAGGTGCTCCTATGTTGGATGCATATATATTTATAATTGTTATATCTTCTTCTTGGATTGATCCCTTGATCATTATGTAGTGTCCTTCCTTGTCTCTTGTAACATTCTTTATTTTAAAGTCTATTTTATCTGATATGAGTATAGCTACTCCAGCTTTCTTTTGATTTCCATTTGCATGGAATATCTTTTTCCATCCCCTACTTTCAGTCTGTATGTGTCCCTAGGTCTAAAGTGGTCTAAATTAATCCTTGATATGTTGTTTCATTTGCAAATATTCTCTCCCATTCTGAGGGTTATCTTTTTGTCTTGTTTATGTTTTCCTTTGCCGTGCAAAAGCTTTTAACTTTCATTAGGTCCCATTTGTTTATTTTTGTTTTTATTTCCATTTCTCTAGGAGGTAGGTCAAAAAGATCTTGCTGTGATTTATGTCATAGAGTGTTCTGCCTATGTTTTCCTCTAAGAGTTTGATAGTGTGTGGCCTTACATTTAGGTCTTTAATCCATTTTGAGTTTATTTTTGTGTATGGTGTTAGGGAGTGTTCTAATTTCATTCTTTTACATGTAGCTGTCCAGTTTTCCCAGCACCACTTATTGAAGAGGCTGTCTTTTCTCCACTGTATATTCTTGCCTACTTTATCAAAGATAAGGTGACCATATGTGCATGGGTTTATCTCTGGGCTTTCTATCCTGTTCCATTGATCTATATTTCTGTTTTTGTTCCCTTTCCTTACTGTGTTGATTACTGTAGCTTTGTAGTATAGTCTGAAGTCAGGGAGCCTGATTCCTCCAGCTCCGTTTTTCTTTCTCAAGAATGCTTTGGCTATTCGAAGTCTTTTCTGTTTCCATACAAATTGTGAGTGTTTATTCTAGTTCTGTGAAAAATGCCATTGGTAATTTGATAGGGATTGCATTGAATCTGTAGATTGCTTTGAGTAATATAGTCATTTTCACAATGTTGATTCTTCCAATCCAAGAACATGGTATATCTCTCCATCTGTTTGTATCATCTTTACTTTCTTTCATCAATGTCTTATAGTTTTCGGAATAGAGGTCTTTTGACTCCTTAGGTAGGATTATTCCTAGGTATTTTATTCTTTTTGTTGCAGTAGTAAGGGGGAGTGTTTCCTTAATTTCTCTTTCATATTTTTCATTATTAGTGTATAGGAATGCAAGAAATTACTGTGCATTAACTTTGTATCCTGCCACTTTAATTAGTTTGCTGGTAGATTCTCTATGGTTCTCTATGTATAGTATCACGTCATCTGCAAACAGTGACAGTTTTACTTCTTATTTTCCAATTTGGATTCCTTTTCTTTCTTTTTCATCTCTGATTTCTGTGGCTAAAACTTCCAAAATGTTGAATAATTGTGGTGAGAGTGGGCAAACTTGTCTTGTTCATGATCTTAGTGGAAGTGGTTTCAGATTTTCCCCATTGAGAATGATGTTGGCTGTGAGTTTGTCATATATGGCCTTTATTATGTTCAGGTAAGTTCCCTCTATGCCTGCATTCTGGAGGGTTTTTATCATAAATGGGTGTTGAATTTTGTAGAAAGCTTTTTCTGCATCTATTGAGATTATCATATGGTTTTTATCCTTCACCTTGTTAATATGGTGTATCACATTGATTAATTTGCGTATATTAAAGAATCCTTGCCTTCCTGGCAGAAACCCCACTTGATCATGGTGTATGATCCTTTTAATGTGCTGTTGGATTCTGTTTGCTAATATTTTATTGTGGATTTTTGCATCTATGTTCATCAATGATATTGGCCTGTAGTTTTCTTTTTTGGTGACCTCTGTGTCTGGTTTTGGTATCAGGGTGATGGAGGCCTTGTATAATGAGTTTGGGTGTGTTCCTCCCTCTGATGTATTTTGGAAGAGTTTGAGAAGGATAGGTGTTAGCTCTTCTGTAAATGTTTGATAGAATTCGCCTGTGAAGCCATCTGGTCCTGGGCTTTTATTTGTTGGAAGAGTTTTAATCACAGTCTCAGTTTCAGTGCTTGTGATTGGTCTGTTTATATTTTCTATTTCTTCCTGGTTCAGTCTCAGAAGGTTGTGTTTTTCTAAGAATTAGTCCATTTCTTCCAGGTTGTCCATTTTATTGGCATAGAGTTGCTTGTAGTAATCTCTCATGACCCTTTGTATTTCTGCAGTGTCAGTTACTTCTCCTTTTTTCATTTCTAATTCTGTTGATATGAGTCTTCTCTATTTTTTTCTTGATGATTCTGGCTAATGGTTTATCAATTTTGTTTATCTTCTCAAAGAACCATCGTTTAATTTTATTGATCTTTGCTATCATTTCCTTCATTTCTTTTTCATTTATTTCTGATCTGATCTTTATGATTTCTTGCCTTCTGCTAACTTTTGTTTCTTTTTGTTCTTCTTTCTCTAATTGCTTTAGGTTTACGATTAGGTTGTTTATTTGAGATATTTCTTGTTTCTTGAGGTCGGATTGTATTGTTATAAACTTCTCTGTTAGAACTGCTTTTGCTGCATCCCATAGGTTTTGGGCCGTCGTGTTTTCATTTCGTTATTTCCTCTTTGATTTCTATAGTGATCTCTTGGTTATTTAGTAGTGTATTGTTTAGCCTCCATGTGTTTGTATTTTTTACAGTTTTTTTCCCTGTAATTGATATCTAGTCTCATAGTGTTGTAGTTGGAAAACATAGGTGATACGATTTCAATTTTCTTAAATTTATCAAGACTTGATTTGTGACCCAAGATATGCTCTATCCTGGAGAATGTTCCATGAGCACTTGAGAACAAAGTGTATTCTGTTGTTTTTGGATGGAATGTCCTAGAAATATCAATTAAGTCCATCTTGTTTAATGCGTCATTTAAAGCTTGTGTTTTCTTATTTTTCATTTTGGATGATCTGTCCATTGGTGAAAGTGGAGTGTTTAAGTCCCCTACTATTATTGTGTTACTGTCGATTTCCCCTTTTATGGCTGTTAGCATTTGCCTTATGTATTGAGGTGCTCCTATGTTGGATGCATAAATATTTATAATTGTTATATTTTGGTCTTGGATTGATCCCTTGATCATTATGTGGTGTCCTTCTTTGTCTCTTGTAATAGTCTTTGTTTTAAAGTCTATTTTGTTTGATGTGAGAATTGCTACCCCAGCTTTCTTTTGATTTCCATTTGCATGGAATATCTTTTTCCATCCCCTCACTTTCAGTCTGTCTGTGTCCTTAGGTCTGAAGTGGGTTTCTTATAGACAGCACATATACAGGCCCTGTTTTTCTATCCATTCAGCCAGTCTATGTCTTTTGGTTGGAGCGTTTAATCCATTTACGTTTAAGGTAATTATCGATATGTATGTTCCTATTACCATTTTCTTAATTGTAGGTCTTTTCCTTCTCTTGTGTTTCCTGCCAGAGAAGTTCCTTTAGTATTTGTTGTAAAGCTGGTTCGGTGGTGCTGAATTCTCTTAGCTTTTGCTTGTCTGTAAAGTTTTTAATTTCTCTGTTGAATCTGAATGAAATCCTCACTGGGTAGAGCAATCTTGGTTGTAGGCTTTTCCCTTTCATCACTTTAAATATGTCCTGCCACTCCCTTCTGGCTTGCAGAGTTTCTGCTAAAAGATCAGCTGTTAACCTTATGGGGATTCCCTTGTATGTTATTTGTTGCTTTTCCCTTGCTGCTTTTAATAATTTTTCTTTGTATTTGATTTTTGGTAGTTTGATTAATATGTGTCTTGGCATGTTTCTCCTTGGATTTATCCTGTATGTGACTTTCTTTGCTTCCTGGAATTGATTGACTATTTCCTTTCCCATATTAGGGAAGTTTTCAACTATAATTTCTTCAAATATTTTCTCAGTCCTTTTCTTTTTCCCTTCTTCTTCTGGGACCCCTATAATTCGAATGTTGGTGCATTTAATTGTTGTCCCAGAGGTCTCTGAGACTGTCCTCAATTCTTTTCATTCTTTTTTCTTTATTCTGCTCTGCAGTAGTTATTTCCAGTATTTCCAGTATATATATCTTCCAGCTCACTTATCCGTTCTTCTGCCTCAGTTATTCTGGTATTGATTCCTTCTAGAGAATTTTTAATTTCATTTATTGTGTTGCTCATCATTGTTGGTTTGCTCTTTAGTTCTTCTAGGTCCTTGTTAAACATTTCTTGTATTTTCTCCATTTTATTTCCAGGATTTTGGATCATCATTCCTATCATTCCTCTGAATTATTTTTCAGGTAGACTGCCTATTTCCTCTTCATTTGTTTGGTCTGATGGGTTTTTACTTAGTTCCTTCAACTGCTGCGTATTTCTCTGTCTTCTCATGTTGCTTAACTTACTGTGTCTGGGGTCTCCTTTTCCCAGGTTGAAAGTTCATAGTTCCCATTGTTTTTGGTGTCTGCCCCCAGTGGGTGAGGTTGGTTCAGTGGTTGTGTAGGCTTCCTGCTGGAGGGGAATGGTGCCTGTGTTCTGGTGGATGAGGCTGGATCTTGTCTTTCTGGTGGGCCAGACTGCCTCTGGTTGTGTGTTTTGGAGTGTCTGTGACCTTATGATTTTAGGCAGCCTCTCTGCTAATGAGTGGGGCTTTGTTCCTGTCTTGTTAGTTGTTTCTCATAAGGTGTCCAGCACTGTAGCTTGCTGGTCGTTGAGTGGAGATGGGTCTTAGCGTTGAAATGGACCTCTGGGAGAGCTCTCACTAATTGATATTATGTGGGGCTGAGAGGTCTCTGGTGGTCCAATGTCCTGAACTCGGCTGTCCCACCTCAAATGCTCAGGCCTGATACCCCGTTGGAGCACCATGACCCTGTCAGCCACATGGCTCAGAAGAAAGCAAGAAAAAAAAGAAAGTACGAAAAATAAAATAAAATGAAATAAAGTTATTTAAATAAAAAAATTTTTATAGTATTAAAATAAAAAAGTTTAAAAACTAATAAAAATAAAAGAAGAGAGCAACCAAACCAGTAAACAAATCCACCAATGATAACAAGCAGTAAAAACTATACTATTATAAACATAAAAATCAGAAACTAGTCAGTCACATACAGCAAACTCCAAGTCTACAGTTACTCCCAAAGTCCAGTGCTTTAATTTTGGGATGAGTCATTGTCTATTCAGGTATTCCAGAGATGCAGGGTACATCAAATTGATTGTGCAGATTTAATCTGCTGCTCCTGAGGCTGCATAGAGAAATTTCCCTTTCTCTTCTTTTTTTGCACAGCTCCTTGGGCCCAGCTTTGGATTTGGCTCTGCCTCTGCATGTAGGTCGACTTCTGGCATCTGTTCTTTGCCCAGACAGAAGGGCGTTAAAGGTGTGGCTGATTAGTGGGCTCTGGCTCACTCCGTCTGTGGGGAAGGATGGGTATGGAATGCGGAGAGAGCCTGCAGCAGCAGAGGCCAGAGTGACGTTGCAATAGCCTAAGGCATGCCCTGTGTTCTCCCAGGGAAGTTGTCCCTGGAACATGAGACCCTGGCAGTGGCAGGCTGCACAGGCTCCCGGGAGGGGTGTGGATAGTGACCTTTTCTTGCACACAGGCTTTTTGGTGGCTGCAGCAGCAGCCTTAGCATATCATGCCTGTCTCTGGTGTCCGTGCTGATACCTGTGTCTCGCATCCTCCTCTGAAGCTCGTTTAGGCAGTGTTCTGTATCTCCTCTTCTTGTGCACCCCAAAACAATGGTCCCTTGACTCAGGCAGTTCCAGACTTTTTCCTGGACTCCCTCCCAGTTAGCTGTGGCGCACTAGCCTCCTTCAGGCTGTGTTCACACAGTCAACCCCAGTCATCTCCCTGGGATCTGAACCCTGAAGAAGCCCGAGCCTCAGCTCCCAGCCCCCACCTGCCCTGGCGGGTGAGGAGACAAGCCTCTCAGGCTGGTGAGTGTTGGTTGGCACCAATCCCTGTGCAGGAATCTTTCTGCTTTGCCCTGTGCAACCCTGTTGCTGTGCTCTGCTCCGTGGCTCCAAAGCTTTCCCCCACTGGCCCACCCCCTGTCTCCACCAGTGAAGGGGCTTCCTAGTGTGTGGAAACCTTTCCTCCTTCACAGCTCCCTCCCAGAGGTGTAGGTCCCATCCCTATTCTTCTGTCTCTGTTTTTTCTTTTTTCTTTTGCCCTACTCAGGTACGTGGGGAGTTTCTTGCCTTTTGGGAAGTCTGAGGTCTTCTGCCAGCGTTCAGTAGGTGTTCTGTAGGAGTTGTTCCACATGTAGATGTATTTTTGTTGTATTTTGGGGGAGGAAGGTGATCTCCATGTCTATATCCTCTGCCAGTTTGAAGGTCCTCGAAGAATGATCTTCTACAGCAAGCTTTATCAAGCAAAATAAAGAATCTGAGAAGTTGAAACTTGATCTCTTGATACCAGTTATGATGAGATCTTTATAGTCCTTTCTTGTGTCCAAGCTCTTCTGCTAGTTTTCAGCCAGCGTTCTTTGAGAATCATTGCATCTATAGATGTATTCTTGATGCTCTGTGGAGAGAGATGAACTCCACGTCCACCTATTCCTCTGCCATCTTGAATATCTGCCATACCAATTTTTAAAATGCTGACAATGGAATATTTGGAGTCTATGAGCTCTTTGATTCTAAGACACAGCACAGTGGGTTATTGTATGTGTATCTTACGTTTTCTAGGGTGTCCACTGGAATTCTAAATTGGTCTTGGGGAAAATCCTACCACAACTTCCAAGTATTTGGTGCTATTTGGTCCCACTGACCTTTGTACACATAGGAAAACTGGACAATGACACACAGGTTCGTTGAATGACTAGAAATTACCCATTTTCAAATGACAATAGAACAAAACATTCAGGCCCTGAGAATCTCAGGACTATCCCCCAACTAATTCATGAGAATTCTGAGTAGTTAAACAAATCAAATGAAAGGTTTTCAAAAAGGACAATTAAGAGAAAGAATAAAGGCTTAGGTAGTATGTTTGCAAAGAGTGAAGTCCTTGTTAGGAGCCAGATGGACACATTTATCCAGTCGCTGGGACTCAGAGGAGCAACAAATGGGGGCAAACATATATGTTCAGTTAGGTGTCTAACTGGAGGTTCATTTGTTTTTCTACTGCCTCAGAACTTTCAACCACAGCTGCCTGTTAAAACAATCAGAAGAGCTTTAAAAATATCAATGCCAAACACCACCCTAACCCCATGTGTTTAATTTAGAATCAGTATTTTTTAAAGCTCCCTAAGTAATTCTAATATGCATCAAGAAACTCTGCAAGTCACCAAGCTGCTGAAGAATTCAGATAATTCCTGTCCCAAAGAGGGAAAACCTGGTTGGGTTTTATTTAAAAATCTTGTGTCATTTTTTCCCCACTCTTTTAATATGTCAGTTTTCACAAGTGAATTATCTTTGAGTGGTTCATCCTAGGAGTCTGTGAAAACACTGTGAAGATGTCCACCTGAGGAAAAGCTAAGAATATGAGTTTGGCAATGATTTCTCTTTGAACATTTGAGCCATTTAGTGCTAGAGTAACTTAGCAAGATCGTGGAATTACACTTTATGTTATTCTTTACTTCCTTTCCCTACCTGTTAAATCTTCAGTATCAGAATCTGTTCAAATATTTGATTTTCAACCCTAGAGACATTTCAACAGAATGTCTCTAGATATTTATTTTGCTGCTGATTTTGGCTATATAAGGATTCTATTGCTAGTTTTTATTTAATAAACTAGCCTGACAACTGAATACTTTAAAATTTCTATTTTTTAAGAAAAACTTTCAAATATTAACTCTAATTTTAATTCCCATACCTACCATAGATGTGAGAATGCCAAAATAATGGAAATAAATATAAAAGAGATTTTGGTCTGACTTATTTCTCTGTAGAGATGAGGAGATGTGCTCTCTCTGCTTTGTTTACATTTTAAAAATTAGGTGTTGAGTCCCCTAAAGTACAAGGCAGTTGATGACATATAGGACAACTGTCATGAAGGTGATGAAGTAGGTGTTATATAAACGAAGGTATATGTGGTATAGAATAAACTTTCATTACTTTATGTTCATTTTGCTGTGTGACAAGGACTTATGATAAAGTATTTTCTTGTAGATTTGCTCCAACAAAGGACTATTGTTCAAGGACCAATAATCCTTGATCTATACAGGTGTAAAATCTTCTGCAACAATTAAAGAATACTGTTAAAAAGAATGCTGATTATTATATAAACATTTATTCTAAGTAATTAAATTTAATAATTCCTATGTAAAGTTTAGTAAAAGTTTAGCTTTATGACAAAATAAAGCTGCTTTAATTGATAACCACCATTCTTTTTAAAATTAAAATACTGAGAGACAGTGATTTCTTCCTCCCTCTCTCCTTCCCTTCATCCATCTATCTACTATCTATCATCTTTCTAGTGACTTTTAACTGAGTTATGGCTAGTAGGATGTGGTCAGAAGTTATGTGTCCTGCAATGATGTTTAGTTTTATGTGCCAACTTGGCTAGGCTATAGTATCTAATACTTTAATCAAACACTAATCTAGATGTGTTTGTAAAGGTATTTTGCAGGTGTGGTTAACAGCTGTAATCAGTTGGCTTAAGTAAAGAGAATTGCCCTCAAACTGTGGGTAGATCTAATCCAATCATTTGAAGATCTTAGGAACAAAAACTTTTTCCCAGAGAAAAAATAATTCTGCCTCAAGACTTTGGAGTCAACTCCTGACTAAGTCCTGCCAGCCTGCCCTATGAATTTTAAACTTGTCAGCCCCCACTATCCTGTGAGCCAATTCTTTAAAGTAAATCTTATTTTATTAAAATTATTTTATTTAAATTACTGCCTGATTTGCAGAGCAGAATTATTCCTCTCTGCAGGGATTTGGGAAAGTTTTTAAATATTACAATATGGAGGTACTTAGTACATACATTTATGTATATCTTAGGAAATAAAGAAAAAATTTTTGAGTTTTTTTTTTTTTTTTAGACAGGAAGAATGAATAACTATTTACTAAAACTTTACATTTAGCATATTGACCAAATAACATGGAAAGATTAAGCACGTCATTTCCTTCTTAAATAAATTTAATGAAGAAGTCAAAGCATGAATAAAGTGTGTAATTTAGTTAATAATAATGTGTAAGTGTTGATTCCTTAGTTGTGACAAACGCAATATAGTAATGTCAGATAGTAACATAATATATTTGTATGTAAGATGTTAATAATAGGGGAAATTTGGTGAGGGATATATGGGAACTATACCAACTTGGTAACTTTTCTGTTAATCTGAAACTATTCTAAAATTAAAAGTTTTTTTAAATTTTTAACATCAAAGCAAATGTGGCTTAATAAAAAGAATATCATTTAATTAAATTTCAAGGATAAATCCAACTAGCAAGTAGACCATAATTCTCTGGAGAGCCAATCATACAATCTCTTCCTATTTAAAAAAAAATAGACAACTGTATTATCAGGAATTTTTCTGGTAGACATATGATTAGAACAAAAATGTAAGATGATATTAAGAAGTGACTCAGATAAATTTTCCTGAGACCGTCTTTCCTCAGTTGATATTTCAGACTTAGCCATAATTTTCAACTTTGCCTTCTTTAGCCAAGGGTCTTGAATAATGGGTCTCCTTTCCCTACATTTCCATGGCAGACCATCTGCCTTTTGTTCATAAAGTAAGTCTCTTTCCAGAGGAGTTAAAATAAATTGAGCTCCCTAGTAAAACAGAGCTCTCCCAGTTCTACTTCCCTGAGCTTATTCCCAAACCAATGTTTTCAAGTTTGGGTTGTTTCCATTTCTTTCTTTTTTCAGCAATGTTTTGAAGATCATCTTGTATATATAGCTTTATGTACTTTCCAACTAATTGTAACAAGATAATTTCCTAGATTTAGACCCATAAATATTCATAAAAGGATTTTGGTAATTTTGTTAAATTTCTCTGTTGAACATGTATATCAGTTTATGTACCCAAAAGGACTAGCTGGGAATGCTCATTTTGTAACATACTTGACAACAATTTGGCTTTACCATTAATTATATTTTTTAAATGTGCAAATTACCAACTTGGTTTTAATATTAATCTATTGATGACTTGTGAAGCTAAATATAATATCAGATGTTTGTCATTTTTACTTCTATTTTGTGAATTGCCAGGTGCTCTGATTTTCAAAAATCAATTTCTGTAAACTTGATTAATTTGTATACAAACTCCTCTCTTAGTGCTGAAAAAACCTGCTTTCTGAACTTGAAGCCCTGCACAGTGGTGAATTCACCTAGAGAACCACCTTGAGTGCCGACGTCCTCAGGAAACAAATTTTTGTCTTAAACCATGTTTGACATTTGAAATTAAAAGAGAAATTGCTGATTCTTACCTTTCTATTGTGCTCTACACCCATGACTTTTCCAACCCTTTGCATTTCATTTTTTTCTTCAACCAATTGCAGAAATAGCTTATTCTCCCAATTAGCCACCTACCATCCATACATATTTTTCCCCAAAGGCCCATCACCACTGTAAATGTGGTCATTTCTTTTAAACTTCAGTCTATATGTGCCAAAGCCTCCATCCTGCTCTAACCGTTGTTCAAGAAGCATGGTATATTTTGGTTCTCACTCTAAAATATCTTTTTGAAAAGTTCTAAGAACGTAAGTAATGTTAATTCAAGCTGTTTCTTAAGAGCATATGTGCTGCAGTAGGATTTTGTTTCAGTCCTTTAGCAAAAAGACTGAACTAGATTGCTGGATTTGCTGATTCTTCTTTATTGTCCATACAAATAAAAATTTGTGCTCAAAAAGCTTTCCTCAGAGCTATTTCTTTTAGGTCTTTCATGTTGCATATAAATACCTGCTTCTCTTACCCCATTCCCGTATGGATTTAGAAGTCTTATGAAATTCCCCTTAATATTTATTTTTACCTTCCCTCACCACCCTATGTACTTGACTAGTGAGGAATAATTCATACAATCTCAAAAGGTCCTCACTCACTGTCTTGAAGCAGAATGCTATTTAAACATATTTTAGAAGAGCTGTTTATAAAAGGAAAACGAATGTCATACTAGGTTTTATGGATGTTCTATATAAAGACTACATTTAGCTTTAGAAACTGTAGTATTATTTTCAGATATTGTCTGAGCTGTGGCAAATGTTCTCTATCCACAAGATATTTTGTAAAGGTAACACAGCAGGTTAAACCTTCTGACTTTAACAACTAATTGCTGAATAATCATTGACAGGAAGACACTGGAACTCATCAAAAAAGATACCCCACATCCAAAGACAAAGAAGAAGCCACAATGAGACGGTAGGTGGGGTGCAATCACAATAAAATCAAATCCTATAACTTCTGGGTGGGTGACTCACAAAATGGAGAACACTTATACCACAGAAGTCCACCCACTGGAGTGAAGGTTCTGAATCCCACGTCAGGCTTCCCAATCTGGGGGTCCAGCAATGGAAGGAGGAATTCCTAGAGAATCAGACTTTGAAGGCTAGTGGGATTTGACTGCAGGACTTCGACAGGACTGGGGGAAACAGAGACTCCACTCGTGGAGTGCACACACAAAGTAGTGTGCTCATCGGGACCCAGGGGAAGGAGCAGTGACCCCATAGGAGACTGAACCAGACCTACCTGCTAGGGTTGGAGGGTCTCCTGCAGAGGTAGGGGGTGGCTGTGGCTCACTGTGGAAACAAGAACACTGGCAGCAGAAGTTCTGGGAAGTACTCCATGGTGTGAGCCCTCCCAGAGTCTGCCATTAGCCCCACCAAAGAGCCCAGGTAGTCTCCAGTGTTGGGTTGCCTCAGGCCAAACAACCAAGAGGGAGGGAACCCAGCCCCACCCATCAGCAGTCAAGCAGATTAAAGTTTCACTGAGCTCTACCCACCAAGGCAACAGGCAGCTCTACCCACCACCAGTCCCTCCCATCAGGAAGCTTGCACAAGCCTCTTAGATAGCCTCATCCACCAGAGGGCAGACAGCAGAAGCAAGAAGAACTACAGTCCTGCAGCCTGTGGACCAAAAACCACATTCACAGAAAGATAGACAACATGAAAAGGCAGAGGCCTATGTACCAGATGAAGGAACAAGATAACCCCCCAGAAAAACAACTAAATGCAGTAGAGATAGGCAACATTCCAGAAAAAGAATTCAGAATAACGATAGTGAAGATGATCTAGGATCTCAGAAAAAGAATGGAGACAAAGATCAAGAAGATGCAAGAAATGTTTAACAAAGGTCTAGAAGAATTAAAGAACAAACAAACAGAGATGAACAACACAATAACTGAAATTAAAACATACACTAGAAGGAATCAATAGCAGAATAACTGAGGCAGAGGAACGGATAAGTGACCTGGAAGACAGAATGGAGGAATTCACTGCTGCAAAACAGAATAAAGAAAAAAGAATGAAAAGAAATGAAGACAGCCTAAGACACCTCTGGGACAACATTAAATGCAAGAACATTCGCGTTATAGGGGTCCCAAAAGGAGAAGAGAGAGAGAAAGGACCAGAGAAAATATTTGAAGAGATTATAGTCGAAAACTTCCCTAACATGGGAAAGGAAATAGCCACCCAAGTCCAGGAAGCGCAGAGAGTCCCATACAGGATAAACCCAAGGAGAAACATGCCGAGAAACATAGTAATCAAATTGGCAAACATTAAGGACAAAGAAAAATTATTGAAAGCAGCAAGGGAAAAACGACAAATAACATACAAGGGAACTCCCAGAAGGTTAACAGCTGATTTCTCAGCAGAAACTCTACAAGCCAGAAGGGAGTTGCATGATATACTTAAAGTGATGAACGAGAAGAACCTACAACCAAGATTACTCTACCGAGCAAAGATCTCATTCAGATTTGATGTAGAAATCCAAAGCTTTACAGACAAGCAAAAGCTAAGAGAATTCAACACCACCAAACCAGCTCTACAACAAATGCTAAGGGAAGTTCTCTAAGTGGAAAACACAAGAGAAGAAAAGCACCTACAAAAACAAACCCAAAACAATTAAGAGAATGGTAATAAGAACATACATATTGATAATTACCTTAAACGTGAATGGATTAAATGCTCCAACCAAAAGACACAGGCTTGCTGAGTGGATACAAAAACAAGACCCACTTCAGACCTAGGGACACATTCAGACTGTAGTGAGGGGATGGCAAATATATTCCATGCAAATGGAAATCAAAAGAAAGCTGGAGTAGCAATTCTCATATCAGACAAAATATACTTTAAAATAAAGAATGTTACAAGAGACAAGGAAGGACACTACATAATGATCAAGGGATCAGTCCAAGAAGAAGATATAACAATTATAAATATATATGCACCCAACATAGGAGCACCTCAATACATAAGGCAACTGCTAACAGCTCTAAAAGAGGAAATTGACAGTAACACAGTAATAGTGGGGGACTTTAGCACCTCACTTACACCAATGGACAGATCATGCAAACAGAAAATTAATAAGGAAACACAAGCTTTAAATGACAAAATAGACCAGATAGATTTAATTGATATTTACAGGACATTGCATCCAGAAACCGCAGATTACACTTTCTTCTCAAGTGCGCATGGAACATTTTCCAGGATAGATCACATCTTGGGTCACAAAGCAAGCCTCAGTAAATTTAAGAAAATTGAAATCATATCAAGCATCTTTTCTGACCACAATGCTATGAGATTAGAAATCAATTACAGGGAGAAAAACGTAAAAAGCACAAACACATGAAGGCTAAACAATACATTACTAAATAACCAAGAGATCACTGAGGAAATCAAAAAATACCTAGAAACAAATGACAATGAAAACACGATGATCCAAAGCCTATGGGATGCAGCAAAAGCAGTTCTAAGAGGGAAGTTTATAGCAATAAAAGCCTACCTCAAGAAACAAGAAAAATCTCAAATAAACAATTTAACCTTACACCTAAAGGAACTAGAGAAAGAAGAACAAACAAAACCCAAAGTTAGCAGAAGGAAAGATAAAGATTAGAGCAGAAATAAATGAAATAGAAACAAAGAAAACTTTAGCAAAGATCAATAACATTAAAAGCTGGTTCTTTGAGAAGATAAACAAAATTGATAAACCATTAGCCAGACTCATCAAGAAAAAAAGGGAGAGGACCCAAATCAATAAAATTAGAAATGAAAAAGGAGAAGTTACAACAGACACCGAAGAAATACAAAGCATCCCAGGAGACTACTACAAGCAATTCTATGCCAATAAAATGGACAACCTGGAAGAAATGGACAAATACTTAGAAAGGTATAACCTTCCAAGACTGAACCAGGAAGAAATAGAAAATATGAACAGACCAATGACAAGTAATGAAATGGAAACTGTGACTAAAAATCTTCCAACAAACAAAAGTCCAGGACCAGATGGCTTCACAGGTGAATTCTATCAAACATTTACAGAAGAGCTAACACCCGTCCTTCTCAAACTCTTCTAAAAAATTTCAGAGGAAGGAACACTCCCAAACACATTCTACGAGGCCACCATCATCCTGATACCAAAACCAGACAAAGATACTACAAAAAAAGGAAATTATAGGCCAATATCAATGATGAATATAGATGCAAAAATCCTCCACATAATACTAGCAAACAGAATCCAATAACACATTAAAAGGATCATACACCATGATCAAGTGGGATTTATTCCAGGGATGCAAGGATTCTTCAATATACGCAAATCAATCAATGTGATACACCATATTAACAAATTGAAGGAGAAAAACCATATGATCATCTCAATAGATGCAGGAAAAGCTTTTGACAAAATTCAACACCCATTTATGATAAAAACTCTCCAGAAAGTGAACACAGAGGGAACCTACCTCAACATAATAAAGGCCCTATATGACAAACCCACAGCAAACATCATTCTCAATGGTGAGAAACAGAAAGCATTTCCTCTAAGATCAGGAACAAGACAAGGATGTCCACTCTCACCACTATTATTCAACATAGTTTTGGAAGTCCTAGCCATGGCAATCAGAGAAGAACAAGAAATAAAAGGAATACAAATTGGAAAAGAAGAAGTAAAACTGTCACTGTTTGCAGATGACATGATACTATACATAGAGAACCGTAAAGATGCTACCAGAAAACTACTAGAGCTAATCAATGAATTCGGTAAAGTAGCAGGATAAAAAATTAATGTACAGAAATCCCTTGCATTCCTATCATTAATGATGAAAAATCTGAAAGAGAAATTAAGGAAACACTCCCATTTACCATTGCAACAAAAAGAATAAAATATCTAGGGATAAACCTACCTAAGGAGACAAAAGACCTGTATTCAGAAAAGTATAAGACACTGATGAAAGAAATTAAAGATGATACCAACAGATGGAGAGATATACCACGTTCTTGGATTGGAAGAATCAACATTGTGAAAATGACTATACTACCGAAAGCAATCTACAGATTCAATGCAATCCCTATCAATTTACCAATGGCATTTTTTACAGAACTAGAACAAAAAGTCTTAAAATTTGTATGGAGACACAAAAGACCCCAAATAGCGAAAGCAGTCTTAAGGGAAAGAAACAGAGCTTGAGGAATCAGACTCCCTGAGTTCAGACTATATTACAAAGCTACAGTAATCAAGACAGTTTGGTACTGGCACAAAAACAGAAATATAGATCAATGGAATAGTATAGAAAGCCCACAAATAAACCCACGCCCCTGTGGTCAACTAATCTATGACAAAGGAGGCAAGGATATACAGTGGAGAAAAGACAGTCTCTTCAATAAGTGGTGCTGGGAAAACTGGACAGCTACATGTATAAGAATGAAATTAGAACACTCCCTAACACCATACACAAAAATAAACTCAAATTGATTAGAGACCTAAATGTAAGACCGGACACTATGAAACTCTTAGCCGAAAACATAGGAAGAACACTCTTTGATATAAATCACAGCAAGAACTTTTTTGATCCACCTCCTTGAGTAATGTTAATAAAAACAAAAATAAACAATGCTACCTAATGAAACTTAAAAACTTTTTCAAAGCAGAGGAAACTACAAACAGGACGAAAGGACAACCCTCAGAATGGGAGAAAATATTTGCAAATGAATCAATGGACAAAGGATTAATCTCCAAAATATATAAACAGCTCATGCAGCTCAATATTAAAAAAACAAACAACCCAGTCAAAAAATGGGCAGAAGACCTAAATAGATATTTCTCCAAAGAGGGCATATAGATGGCCAAGAAGCACATGAAAAGCTGCCCAACATCACTAATTATTAGAGAAATGCAAATCAAAACTACAATGAGGTATCACCTCACTCCTGTTAGAATGGGCATCATCAGAAAATCTAGAAACAACAAATGCTGGAGAGGGTGTGGAGAAAAGGGAACCCTCTTGCACTGTTGGTGGGAATGTAAATTGATACAGCCACTATGGAGAACAGTATGGAGGTTCCTTAAAAAACTAAAAATAGAATTACCATATGACCCAGCAATCCCACTACTGGGCATATACCTGGGGAAAACCATAATTCAAAAAGACACATGCACTCCAATGTTCACTGATGTGCTATTTAGAATAGGCAGGTCATGGAAGCAACCTAAATGCCCATCAACGGACAAATGGATAAAGAAGATGTGGTACATATATGCAATGGAATATTACTGAGCCATAAAAAGTATAAAATTGGGTCATTTGTAGAGACGTGGATGAATCTAGAGACTGTCATACAGAGTGAAGTAAGTCAGAAAGAGAAAAACAAATATCGTATATTAACGCATATATGTGGAACCTAGAGAAATGGTACAGATGAACCGGTTTGCAGGGCAGAAACAGAGACACAGATATAGAGAAGAAGCATATGGCCACCAAGAGGGGAAAGCAGCAGCGGGTGGGGTTGGTGGTATGATGAATTGGGAGATTGGGATTGACACATATACAATGATGTGTATAAAATGGATGACTAATAAGAACCTGATATATAAAAAAAAAATAAAATATAATTCAAAAAAAATAATTGCTTTAAAAAAATAAATTAAAAAAATAAAAACCTTCCAACTTTTAAAAGACTGAGTCTTGTGCCGAACCAAAAGGGCAAGTTAAAGCAAGACATAGTCATCGCTTATACACTTTCTCTCCCTCTCCTTTACCACAGTGTTCTGATCAATCCCTTCCTAAACATTAATCCAAAAAATTTCCAAGAGAAAGTACCTGTTCCAACATGGTGGGCAAGTTTCATACAATTTTCACTGGTCCCTATTTGTCCTCTCCTGATATAATTAGTTAATTTGTCCATGCTTAATCTTAACACAGGACATGACAATTGTGATTACTTTCTTAATGTTTGTGATTGATGATTTTTTTGGCTTAGGGACTTTGAGAACTTCAATTAAGTGTACTGAAAGGGTTGGACTTCTTGGGACCCTTGGAATCAGGGGATCTGTGACTTCATGGTTTTCTCCTATACTTAAAACAGTTATTTTTCCTGAGTCTTCCCTTCAAATCCTTCCTGTTTTTCAGAGTTTTTGGAATACAATAGAAAACTCTTTACCAAATGGATTTTTCCCCCTTAACTTTATTAGAAAGTTATATTGGGTCACTTTTCGTGTAATTCTAGAACTTACTACATTTAGCTGTTTTAAGCCTAGGAAATCCTATCACTAGGACATCATGGAGATTATATCAAAGGGGGATGCAAGCTATTATCCAAGACCAATTTTCATCGATTTTCTTTGTTATCATCTTTGTATCTCTCTGTTTCACATTATATCCTTTCAGCTACCTGCTAATACAGATGAGTAAAAGATTAGAGGACAGGAAAGAGGTTGGAAAAAGGACCAAATCTTCTAGAAGCAAGAAAGGATCTAATTAAATACAAATAATTTGAAACTTTTCAGAAATTATTTATTTATGCTTTAAGAATAGACCCAGATGGCATCTTCTGGGATTCGTTGCCTTTCACCCCCCTGACTATATGAAGTACCTTTATAAATCTCTGCATATTTTTTACCACGAATATTCTACCCTTTATGATCATTTGCTTTTGTTTCCTCGACTAAGCTGTATCTATTGAGTGGAGGGCTATATCATACATTATTGTGTTTCCAGCTTCTAGCATAGCACTGTTATATAATAAATATAAAACAAGGGTTTTGCAATTAAAAGTAATAGTTTTTGAGGGCTTTTCTCTGTGTCATGTCTAAACTGAGTACTACCTAAATGGAATTCTCATTTAATTCACTTATAAACCTTAAGTGGGAGGTTCTGTAATTGTCCCCATTTTTAAGATGATGACCTGAAGCGTAGAGGGGAAAGTTAAACATATTATCAAAGGACACAGGGTAAGTAAGTGGTAGAGCTAGGACTTGGACAAATAAATGCTCTCAGCTCTAACCAATCTGCTGTGCTGTTCCTCATGAACAAATGAATGGACAGATGAATGGTGCTTCCGGGTTAACTTTGACTTGAACCTTAAAATGCCTCAAAAATAGAATTTTGACCATTGGCACCAATCTAAAAATAGATCTGGTATAAGATGAATAAGGCTACAGCAGTACTGAGATGTCTCTCCTTTTTCTTTTGCTTTGTTGAACAAGTTACGTGTAATTAAACATCTCGAAGTTGGGCAACCAGAGAATCAGAAGGAAGAGATGTTAAAAAAAGAAATATGGTTATTTAATAAACCTAATAATTAACCCTAAATACTTAAACTTTTCTGGTCATATAGTTAATCCTACATTCTTTTAGCATGTATATTGCAGTTTGCATGCTTATAAATTGCACATCTAGGACCGTTATCATTCTGCGTACCAGTGTAGTGGTGATCGTGCTCATCTTGACCTTTTCTTGGGATTTCAGTTTAAGTGCAAACCGTATGCAGTGAGGACTTTAAGTGGAAATCATTTGGAATTATAATACCTGCAATGCCTCTGAAATACATTAAAAAGAACAATGGTTATGATAAAGTATTCACAGCTTCTAAAAAATGTATTCATTTATGTCTGCTGAGCATCGCTGAGCAATAGGTTCATTTAAATTACCTTTATAATTTCCTTGCTTCTTTTGATTTCAGAGCAGTAGGATACTGTAGCCAGACTTCCCTTGGGCAACCAAAAAGTGAGAGGCCTCTATAAAACCAGATATTTAACTGATTGCTTCAAACAATGGCTTTGAAATTGCAATGGTGTTTTTGATGAAAAGCATTCTTAGAGGAATAACTTTTTCAATTGTTCATCTAATTGAAGGATATGAATATATTCAGAAAGTCCTCAAATGAATTTATTATGCAGTCTGAAAGCACAAACATCATATTACAAATATTAAAACAAATAGGGTTAAAAAGGAAGTTAGCCACATGCCATGAGTTTTGTCTAAGTTCCTAATTAACTCTTTCATTGCATTGTGTTCTTTGTGATTGTTCATGAGATGGCAGCAGACTTCATGACATGCAGCATGGAGATAGCTTTTAATCTCTTTTGTATACTTCTCTAGGCTGCTGCTTGTTTAAATTGGGCTGCCAGCTGGCATCTGGGAAGTCAGCTCTGCAGTATTTTAAGACTGACAGACTGGAGAAATGGGTGATTAGAGCTCAGCATTTAAGGTACTTCATTTGTAGGGGCATTTTGCAGAATTTTTTTCTTTATCAGTAGTGAATATAGGGAAAGTCATTCTTCAATTATTTGAAAAATAACCAAATCATCCATTACTTCTTTGCTATTAACTCTAATTTTAAATATTCCACTCCAGTGTGTCTAAATTCAATTGTGGTGAGGATGGCAGTAACAATCCAATTGGAAAACTGGGTGAACTATCTTTAAAATGGATATTCAAATCTCATTATTTGATTAAACCATATATATTTCTTTGGAATTTTATGCTATGTTGAGATTGAGGGAAAAGTCTTTTTGGAGTATGTGTAGAAAATTGCTGAAACTTGCCAGTCATTCTAATGAAATCTTATCATCTAGTATAAACATCCCTAGGGACAACTTTTGACTTTGTTTCTTATCCTATGTACTTCAGAAGGTTTAATATCTAGGTCAAGATATTTACTAACCCGGAAAGTAAATTTTCCCTATTTTATATCCAAAAATGTAATGACATTTTTTAGGTTATCGGAAAAGACAAGTGAATATACACCTTCATTAGAATTCTGCAGTCATAATGAAATTTGAGGGAGATTAATGAAAACCGTCAAATATGATGTATCTTTAATCTGGGAGAGAAGATAATATATAAAAAATGATTAATGTAAACATCAAATATACATAAAATTGCTAAAGAAAAGGGTAATTTTCTGTCTGCCTTCAAAGATTGGGGCTTTCTTCCAAACTGTAAACACCTTTAGCTCATGTTAAAATAGATATGGACATTATTTGTATACAAGAATGGGTAATAAATCTTGGAGCATCATCTTGACTGATTAAAGATGTTTCAACACTAGTTTGAAAATCATTGAAAATTAATAACATACTATTATGATATTTAGAAGTCTCATATAACAAAATAAAACATAAAAATTATTGTTTGTGATGTGTCATATAAAAATAAAACATAAAAATTTATTGCTTCATATTTTAAGTTAGCACTTTAGATTATTTATCTTTTATTAGTCACACTTACACTTAAGCCAGTGTTAATTGGGATTATGAATCTGCCCTCTATTAATTCTACTGTATGTAAAGTATTATAAAAGAGGAAATCTTTTTTGTACTATACTACTGTATGTAAAGTACTATAAAAGAGGATATCTTTTGGGGTATCTTTTTTGGTGGTCAGAGGGTATTTGTTTTGCACTGAATCAAGTGTGGATAGAGGGTAATCCAGGAGAGGAGAGCTGGGTTGACCATGACCAATTAGAAGGATGTGATTTCAAAACGGATCCCTGCATTTCCATCTCCCTTTCCTCATCACTGGCTATTGTGGCTACGCAGTCCTCACTGCACAGTTGACAGTGCAGATTATTAGACAAAGACATTACTAAGTTGTTTGCTCTCAGTTCTGTCTGGAATAGACAGACATACATAGGTCCTATACTTCTCATTCCTAAATAAACAACCAAGGCATAAGTCATCTTACTTCTACACGGCAGTCATCGGTCATGAGAGTAAGCCTTGTAGTGGACCTAGCTGTCTTTCATGTAAATAAAACCTCAGTGATATTTGTCTACTTATTACCAGAACATTTTGAGAATGAATGAAAATTATGAGGAATATATATACAGTAATTTTCAATAGCATGGGATTAGGAGTTAATTAAGGCATTAGAGAGCTAGCTGTATAGCTTTGGGCTGATTATATAACTTTTTAAGATTATTTTACAATCTGTCAAGTAAGGATACTCATAGTACATGACAGGATTGTTGTGAGGTTGAAATAAGACAATGTTATAAATTCCTTAGCACAATGCCTAAAATAATAAGTGCTCAACAAATTGTTATTTAAAATGTATGTAATGTAATAATTGAAGTCAAGCAAACTGAGACTAAAAATAGAATCTCAGACATTATAGACAAAATGTAATTTCTTAAGCCATCACCATATGGCTATGTAATTACTCCCACAGAATCCCGTCGAGTGAAACAACAAATATTTTTAAATCTTTAAATGCTGTTTTCCTCATAACACTGATGTTTAAGAGAAGATCTACAGAGTTTTCCAGACCAAAAAAAAAAAAAAAAAAAAATCATCCTTTAACTGTTTTCCTTAAGATATACAATTTCAACTACAAATGCAGAATATTGTAGAAGGCACTCTTCATTTTATCATGGTTTTTCCAAACACGTTGTTTATTCCTTCTGGGGACTTTGTACGTTAGCAGTGAAGTATGTTAGTATTTACTAGTAATCATATACATATATATATATAACATACACACACGTATGTATATGTGTGTGCATGGCTGGGTGGGTGAGGTTTTCAACAAGGCCTCGATGTAAGAAGAAATTTTCTGAAGTAATCGTGAATTAGTTTGCTTTTCCTAAAATAATGTTTTTAATCCATAGTTGTAAAGCATTTAGGCTGTAACTAGTCAGCAATATATGATTGATGTCTATTGTCATTTCTTTGTGTTCTTAGGCAAAACATTTCCTATTTAAATCAGATTAGCATTTTCTAATGCTCCAGGATTTAACTTAATTGGCTGGGCATATGGTGGCTTAATTCACCTATTCATCTCCTGCTCCGTTTTCAGACATGTCCTAATAACAATCATTGTTTACCCATCTTACAAACTGAGCATCCTGAGTCTACATTTCTGCTTTTTTCTAAAAAGAAAACCCCACTGTGATATAATATCCAAGCTGCTACTGGAAAGGATTAGAATACTGTAAACAGAATGAGGATGCACATTTTAATATAATCTTTGAAATTTAAACAGCTATTGCTAGTGAAAAGAATAATTTCCTTCTGCTTGCCTACAGAGATTAGTACTGTATTTCAAACAGCAAATAAGAAAGACTCTTACCTTGCTACTTTTGATTAGGAAAAGCAATCATGAGCAGATGAAAGATCAGAAAAACCTGTACAAATATTCTTTCTTCACAGTAATGGAACTTTGAAGCTTTGAACCAATTAAAGATGTTTTTCATTGTAAGTCTCTACTTCTTGGGTGTTGAATATCAATTCAAAACTGGGTTGAAAATCAGAAATGTGCACAAATCTCATACTGGCTCAAGCAGGTCCAAAATATTCCAGCCACTCATCGAGGCATTGAGAGCCATGTTTTTATCTCCATCTGAGATTCTTAAGCTGCCAAGAAACTAGAAGGGGGATTTTATCCCAAGATGTCATTCATAACATAGATGCCAGAGTCAACTACTGACATCCCTGGCTAGTCCTATGGAACTCCAGTTAACAGCTGGCTGCTTGGGCTGCCAAAACAATCCACAATATTTTGAGTTCCTGCCTTTCTTTTGGCTTCCAGCCTTTGCAGAGAGAAAGAAAACACATAGTCATTCCATTTTTACTGTTGTAAAGAAAACCTTAAGATGGCAGTTACGGTTGATTTGCGGGTTGAAGAAAGGAAGATAAACTTTCAAAGATATATCCAAGGACACCATTAGCTTGCAGGTTACTGGAGAGCAAATAAAAGGAGTCCCTTTCTTGGAAGTTATAGGCTTTTAGGAGCAAGGTTGGGCCATCAGATATCATTTTTGTATGAAAAAAATATGTGCCTCATCCTGCAGGTGGAGAGACATAACCTTGCACACTCCACTTACCCTTGTAACTATTGTATGTGCTGACTCTGGATCTCAGGGACCTTTAGGGCTCAGACGAATTTCTTTCATAGGAAAGATAGAGGTGACAATTATATTTTTTGTGTCTTAACTTATTTATCCAGATTTATTATCATCATAATTACTCAGACATCCACCTTTAAATATCAGAAGAATAAGCCTATCAGTGTATGTGGTTCCCCCCCCCCAAATAATGTAGATCTGAAACATCAGGTGTATATAAGAAATATAATTCTATCTAAAAAACAACAACAAAACTCATAGCAAAAAAAAAGCCAAACTTGTGATTACCACAGCCAGGAGGTTGGGGGAGGGGGAATTGGAGGAAGGTGATCAAAAGTTACAAACTTCCCATTACAGGACAAATACTAGAGATGTAGTGTATAACATGATGACTCGAGCTAATGCTGCTGCGTGATATGTAGGAAAGTTGTTAAAAGAGTAGACCCTAAAATGGATCACAAGGAAAAAAATTTTTTTCTTTATTCTTCTTCCTTTTCTTTTTATTGTATCTGTATGAGATGATTGTTCTTAGCTGAACCTACAGTGGTACTCATTTCACAAAATATGCAAATCAAACCATCATGCTGTATGCCCTAGGCTTTTACGTGATCTGTGTCAATTATTTCTCAATAAAACTGAAAAAAATTGGATCAGAAACCCTGCTGGACCAAAAAGATGGCAGAGACTGAAAGGAAATGGCAGCCAACTCAGAATGACTGGCAGAGACAGAGATTACTGGGAAAAAAAATAAAGAACAGCCCACAACTTAAAAAAAAAGTAGTAGGATTCCAACATGATCTGATTGGAATTTTAATCTCTTATGATACATTTAACTTTAGTTTAAGCTAATGGGTTTATAAGAAATTACAAAGCATTCCAAAATTATACCCTAACACTTAAAAATATGTCAACATATTTCAATAGCTTGTAAGGCCAATGAGGGTGCTTGTCTTAATTCCAGCCATAACATCAGTATCTACTATGTTATTGGTACCAAATAAGTGTTCAGTAAATATTTACTGGCAGGAAGAAGGAAGGAGGGGATGAAAAGAAGGAGGGAGGGAGAGAGGAAAAGAGAAGGGGGAAAGATTTTAAAAGCTTTTAAAAATGTGATAACATTTAGAAACTAAAGCTAACTAGATCTTTGAAATTTGTAACATAGCTCTTTTACCTGCAGAAGATTTAAATATAATTTTAATACAAAAGATCGTAATTTTGATCCACCTGTTTCTGTTAAAATAATTATTTTACTGAGGGGAAAAACAAATGCACTACAAACAAAGTAAAGTGTCATCTGGGAGTATTGAGTGAGGCCCATAATATGCAATGATAACTAAAAATTCAAAGGCCATATGGCTTATAACAAGAAAGATAAAATGGTTGTTATAGGGATTAGATGAAAATCAACACACCATTATAGCCAAAAGCCACAGAATTGATAGCAGCAATACATAGAGGGGAAAAATATTTTTTTTAATGTTGAAAGTTTAGGATACTAAAAATAGTCTACAATTTATTTAGTTTCCAAATAATCTATTTTATTCAAATTTTTACTTAAAGTAAATTATTGATTACCTATGAACACATCAAGAACCCTATTTTAAAAAAAAAAACGTAACTGAGGGAAATTGACTAGAACTCAGAAGTATTAGGGTAAGAATATAAATTGGCCACTTTGATAAAGAGAGAACAAGAATCCAAGTGGCAGCCGGTGTTGTGGAATGTCCTGGGATATGATTTAATGCATAAAGGAAACTTACTTTGGAAAGACAATGAAAAACTAGTCTCAAGAGGGATTTTATCTATAATTGCATTTTATGTACTAGAATTACAAGACAAAGGCAAGGGCATTGACTAAGTGTTGAGTGAGCTAAGGGCAAAATCTGCCTATGACCAGAGTGGCATTAGGAAACCAGATCTCGCCAAAACCACACAGTATAGGTCGCTGCAACTTTAATAGAATTTATTAATGATGTAGTTGTGAGTGTTCAACATATTTTCAATAAGATAATTGAACTGTAACAATGTGAGGTGCCATATAAGGAAATAATAAATGTGATAGTGATTACCGTTATTGTACTTGAACTAGGCAATTTCTTTATATTGGTAAACTGTGCAGATAAAAAGAGGGGTAATGGCAGGAGTGAGTGTGAAAGAGTGTGCATGTAGAAAATTATTGTGTAGTCAGGCTAACTGGTAACAAATTTCAACTGAACAGTTTAGACCCAGTAAAAAATTGTTTTCCACAGGCGGAAAAGTTTTTCAATGCCAGACCCTTGACTTTCAACATGCCAGAGTTTCCCATATATTGTTATATTAACTTCGTCCCTTTGTGATTGACATCCTAACACAATAATATATTGAGTAGACATTCAACAACACTGTAAAAATAAAATACATCGCAGAATCCTTACAGACAAGATGAACTTGTACAAGACATCTAGCTTTTATACAAAGTCTCTCAAAATAGAAATTATTGGGGATGTTCTATCATGGGAGATGATGTGTTTTACTTTCTGCTAGAGCTGTCTGCTTACATCTTGTCAGCCTATATGTTGTGTAGGTGTGTACACGTCTATGTGGAAAGGAATGAAAATTTTTTAATCTGTTAAAGAAAAATTCTGAACCCATTTATGATTTATCTTAAATGTGCATTCCTGACATGAAATTTAAAATGTAAATAATTATTTCATTTTTTAACTGATTTTTTTCCCTCTGTGGCATTGAGGGGCTCTGGCCACCACAACACAGGAGGCATTAGAGACCATGGCAATAGCAAAATGCCACATACTTTAGATTTATGCTATCGAGTAATTTGTATGCCACTAGTATTTTTGAGTGAACACTGCATGATGGCATGGTATTAGATTCTGTTAGGACATCAAAGAGATATGAGATATTATTCGTGTCCCCCAGGCCTGAGCAGTTTTACTGCACTTTTCTCAAATGAAAATATAGTGAAACCCCTGAATTGGTTAACTTACAGGGAAGAGTAGCTTGTTTTTCTTTTCTAAGGATCTCATAAAAGATCAGACAGTCCCACCAGATAGAAAGATTGAATGGACATTCATATGGATTTAGTGGAATGGGGGAGAAAGGCACTTTGAGAAAGATGGGGGGCATCTCAGCACTTCATTGAGAAGAGTAACGTGATTCCAGATAAGATGTTGAAAGCCCATAAAACTGGCTATGACAAAGGCAAGAGCACATTTATTTGTGATTTCTAGTCTGCAGTTCTGTGGCATAGATTCCTGATGTATTTTTATAGATTTTATTGGCTGCCTTTAAACCGTTGGTTTGAGAATTCATAGTCGTCCCTTTTCATTCTTTTATAACTTGTTGAAATTATCTAAGGCAGAGGGTAAGCTTGGGATGGGGGGTCTACACTTCTTTTAAACTCTGTGAGCCAAGTTAAATGTAGATTTTTAGAGTAGCCACGGATGCATGTCAAGATAGTGATTCTGGGTTTCGCATAATGGGAAAGAAGATAAACTATCTGCATATTAGCACAGAATGAAATATGAAATCCATAGACAGGGAATACCCTGTGGATATACATATTAACATTATGGGTATATTAAAGTACTGGAAGGAGTTTAAAGTAGGGGCAGAACATAGGCATTTATTCCCTAAGTTATACTCAGTATTCAACAAGGAGAAAAAAAGATGAGTCTGGAAGTATGGATGGGAAAAACTGAGGGAATTTCCTAAGTTTTAGTAAATTATTATCATAAGGGGTCAGGAGCAAGGAGGAAAGTTAGCCACCAAGTGGGTATAGACTCTTTAGGGAGGCAAAATTGTAGTCTGTAAGGGAGTATGTAAATATAGTGTAAGTATAGAGTATTTGCACTTATGGCATTTTCTGATTTTCAAAATTCAGCTTTGGCACCTGAATATAATCTAGGGTTTTATTTTTATTTCTTTCATCACTCACATTTTGATTTTAAAAGCTGTAGTGATTGAAGCACAACTCGATAAAATATTTTCTAAGGTCTCACAGTCAGAAGTTGAAGCCACAAGCTCCTGTATCTCCAATAATTTTGCTCTAAGTACTTGGGAACATGAGCTCTTCATTTGCATTAAGGATGGAGATGTTTCTGGGAATAAAGAGCCACTTGTTATTGGTCTCCTGACCAAAATCAAACCAAATGGACTATGAAATTATTGTGTTCATAAAAAGGCATGTAATAAAGACCAGCGTGAGTATAATAGGAAATTTTCACTATCTATGGAACCAGTAGAAAACTGTTATGTTAATGGGTCTGGCATACTAGATTGTTTTTTAACTCTGTATGTGCCTTAAATGACCATGTTACTGAAGCTTTAGACTTTAAGTTGCACAATGAGCTCTGCAATAATGTTTTATTCCTGAAAATAAAATGAAACCTCTCCTCCTTTTTCTGTAAAAATGCTTTAAGCTTATATGTATTAATTAGATTTTGTAATATTTTATTGTTTCCTGTCCAGAGCTTTTATTCAGGAAAATGTAATATTATAAGCTTAAGATGTTCATTTATTGGGTGATTTAGTTGAGGACAATTTATACTTACAGTATTTAAAACAGAAAATTATTCTCAGCCCTCTTGCTCACTTCGTTAGACTAGAGAAAAAAAAAGAGAACTATAAATTATCCAGATTTCATAGACACATTTTAAAAAATTTCATACAACAGATTCTTTATAACATTAGAAAATGTGTTACAAGTGAGGGCTATTGGAATGGATTTTTCAGTGTCTTAAGGCCTAGAACACACACTTTAATACTGTCACAGTTCGTAGTGGAGTGAGCTAATAAATGCTTTGATGATCACAAGTTCACATAAATTGAGCAATTTTTGCCTCCACCCAACTTACAGTGTAAGAAGGTAAACAGGCCTGCTTTAGGGTAAACTCTGAAGAAATGACTAGGTCTGAACCATTGTAACTTTTTGAGTATTGGAATCACCAGGCTGGATTCATTTATCTTCTCTATTAGCTGCATTTCTTCTCATCAATACCACCCCTTCACCCTGGCCCTGCTCCCAGCCCATCTGATGGCCTTATACAAATTTTTAATTGGGCATCACATTGAATTATCTCATTGCATTATATTCCATTATCTTCTGGACAATTTTCATGAGCATAAAGTTGATAAATAGAATTAGAAGTTCTGATTCCTATTCATAAAACTATGCATTCTACTCATAGGTGGATTTATTGTGAAGTTAATAAAAAGCTTAAGCTTCAGATTCCTTTGCTTCCCCTGGGAGAGGTCCTAGTAATATATTCACATGGTTGAACAATTTTATAAATTTTTAGAAATAAAGTATTTTGTTTTATTGTTTTCAATACCCATATTTTAAAATTGAAGTATAGTTAATTTACAATGTTATGTTAGCTTCAGGTGTACTTTGAGCAAATTGATTCAGTTTTATATATATATATATATATATATATATATATATATATATATATGTTCTTTAAAAGTAAAGTATTTTAAGTGCAATTAGTTAGGACGCACCATCTTTTATCACACTGACTTCCTGCTTATTATACTTCTTCTTTACTTAGGTGGTATTGGAATGGGATGTTTGGGTTGCAGCCAAGCAGAAGATGAGCTTAGTGGGATATATTTATGGTTTATGATCATTTTCATTTACAGTTCATTTATTGCTTGCTATCCTGGTGAAGGGATGGTGTCCAGAAACACCCTTCACACCCACTGTGCTGATTTGCCTGACTTGTGAGCCTGAAGTTTAGGGCCAGAAATCTCATTGCAATATGAATATGTTCTATAGCCCTGGGCAATGAAAGTATATGAACAGTGGAAGAGAAAGCATGTTTGAGCTATATGGCGGCAAAGTTAATTTGTATAACCATTTCCAATTATTGGCACACTGGCCAATGAGTGTTTTCAATTGAAAGAATATTTAAGATTAGCCACTGTACAATAAAACTTGAAATACTGTAAAATTGTACAATTTATATATGAAAGAAAGTTGAGAGAGGGCTTCTCAAATTTGACAACAATCATAAATATTTAAATATTATTATCATTAATAAACTATGAAGTGGAAACATTTCTAAGTTGTCAGCATTAAAAATTAAATTAAAAATTAAATATTACAAAAATAAATTTTGATCCCAATCATGCTGGAGGAAAGAGTTTCATATCTCAAAGGTTGAGTTTACATTTGATTTTATGTAATATAGAAAAATGAGAGATTGTTATAATAATTACAATAAAAAGTAATAGTGGAAAGAAAAGTTGTCTGGAAGTCCATAGTAAATGGTTTCTAATAGGAAGGTGTCTTGTGTGTTCAGAGAGAGAAAGGTCTCCATTTTCCTATGTTTCTTAGAAGTGATTCTTTTCTAGGAAACATCAGGTCAAAAAGATCAACTTACCCATCTTCATCTCTAGAAGAAGCAGGCATTGATCCTAGTAGATTATGAAAGAATATTTAAAAGTGAAAATGAGAATGAAGGAAAGACAAATTATGTAGTCAAAACAAAGTCATAGAAGCAACACTTAGGAGGAATAGGAGTAAAATTGAATAAAGATTCAGGGAAGTAATTGAAAATACACATATTTCTTACTCTAGGAACAAGCCAAGTTGAAGTGAGACAGAAAGCAAGGTAGACAAGAAAAGAAGGAAAAGTGATAGTAGCATTTTGAGCAAGTTTGGAGATTAATGCAGAAGCCAGAAAAATCAGAAAGCCAACACTTAAAACTATAGGATCTTTAAGCCCTACAGTGTCTCAGTCACTGTGAGGTGTGTCAAAAACAATTTATTAATAAACCCACACACCTATGATCAATTAATCTATGACAAAGGAGGGAGGAATATACAATGGATTAAAAATGGTCTCTCCAGCAAGTGGTGTTGGGAAAGCTGGACAGCTACATGTAAATCAATTAAATTAGAACACTCCTTCACACCATATACAAAAATAAACTAAAAAATGGATTAAAGACCTAAATTTAAGGCACGACAGCATAAGACTCCTACAAGAACATAGGCAAAATATTCTTGGACATAAATCATAGCAATATTTTCTTAGATGTCTCTCCTGAGGCCAAAAAAAAAAAAAGGCAAAAATAAACAGATGGGACCTAATCAAACTTAGAAGTTTTTGCACAGCAAAGGAAACCATCAACAAAATGCAAAGACAACCTATAGAATGCAAGAAAATATTTGCAAACAATGCTACCAACAAGGGGTTAATATCCAAAATATACAAACAGGTCATACAACTCAATATCAAAAAAGCAAACAACCCAATTGAAAAATGGGCAGAAGACCTAAACAGAAATTTCTCCAAAGAAGACAAACAGTTGGCCCACAGGCACGTGAAAAGATGCTCAACGTCACTAATTATTAGAGAAATGCAAATCAAAACCATAATGAGGTATCACCTCACACCTGTCAGAATGGCCATCATCAAAAAGTCTATAAACAATAAATTTGAAGAGGATATGGAGAAAAGGGAACCCTCCTACACTGGGTGGGAATGTAAATTGGTACAACCACTATGGAGAACAGAATGGAGGTTCCTAAAAAACTAAAAATAGAGCTACCATATGATCCAGCAATCCCACTCCTGGGCATATATCGGGACAAAACTATAATTCAAAAAGACACACGTGGGCTTCCCTGGTGGCGCAGTGGTTAAGAATCCGCCTGCCAATGCAGGAGACACGGGTTCGAGCCCTGGTCCGGGAAGATCCTACATGCCACGGAGCAACTAGGCCCGTGTGCCACAACTACTGAGCCTGCGCTCTAGAGCTGGTGCTTCGCAACAAGGGAGGCCACTGCAATGAGAAGCCAGCGCACTGCAGCAAAGAGTAGCCCCTGCTCGCCTCAACTAGAGAAAAGCCCGGGTGCAGCAACAGAGACCCAGTGCAGCCAAAAAAAATAAAAAATTAAATTAAAAAAATTTAAAAAAGAGACACATGCACCCCTAATTTCATAGTAGCACTATTTATAATAGCCAAGACATGGAAACAACCTAAACGTCCATCAACAGATGATTGGTTTAAGAATATGTAGTATCTATATCTATCTATCTATCTGTCTATCTATCTATCTACCTATCATCTACCTATCTACCTGTCTACATTCATGCAATGGACTATTACTCAGCCATAAAAAGAACAAAATAATGCCATTTGCAGCAACATGGATGGACACAAAGAATATCATAGTAAGTGAAGTAAGTTAGCAAAAGACAAATATTATATGATATCACTTATATGGGGAATCCAAAAAAATACAGATAAATTTATTTACAAAACAGAAACAGGAATCCAAAAAGAGGGGATATATGTGTACATATAGTTGATTCACTTTGCTGTGCAATAGAAACTAACACAACATTGCAAAGCAACTACGCTCCAATAAAAATTAAAATAACAAAAACAGGAAAAACAGAAATAGGCTCACAGACATAGAAAACAATCTTATGGTTACCAAAGGAGAAAGAGGGGGAGGGATAAATTAGGAGTATGGGATTGACAGGTACAAACTACTATACATAAAATAGATGGGCAATAAGGATTTACTGTATAGTACAAGGAACAATATTCAGTATCTTGTAACAACCTATAATAGAAAATAATCTGAAAAAAATAAATATACATATAGCTGAATCACTTTGCTGTATACCTGAAACTAACACAATATTGTAAATCAACTATACTTCAATAAAAAATAAACAACTTGTTAATAGTATTAAAGAACATGTTGACTAGACCTATGTGAAAGTTTATCTTTTGTCATTTTGTATCTTCTCATTTGGGGAAGAATCCTAGAAATGCAAATGCTGGAAAAGGGTAAATATATATGTACTTCTAGATATTGATACATTTCTGTCAATAGGGGTTGCACAATTTTACATTCTTCCCGGCAGTCTTTGAGAGTGTCTGTTTCTCCTCAGCCACACCAGTAGAGCATGTTGTCAAATTTCTGGATGTTTGAATGTGTAAGTAGGAATTTATATCTCATGGTAGGTTTGTACATTTCTCTGATAGAGAGAAAAGTTGGTCATCCTTTAATATGTTTAAAGGCATCTACATTTCATTTTATTGAGAACTGTATGTTTACACCTCTTGCACACTTTTATACCAGGTTATTGATTTTCTTCTTTCCTATTTTTAAATTTTTTTATGTAATAGAAACACTAATCTTTCTTCTTTTTACCTAAAGTGGCTACAGTTGGTCTCCATTTAATATAACCAAGGATCCCATTAGATGAAAAGCTTTGCATAATCTGACCCCATCCTTCTTGGTAGCTTCATCACCTTACTTGCCATTCCTAACTAAATACTCTGTGCTGCAGCCACACTGAATTTCATGTTATTTTATAAATAGCAAGCTTACAGTTTTCAATAACATCTGTATTAATTTTCTGTCATTGCCATAACAAATTATGAAAAACTTAATGGCTTAACCAACATAACATTTTTATATTACAATTCTATAGGTTACAAGTCTGATCCAGGTAACATTGCACTTAAATAAAGATGTCAGTAGGGCTCTTCTCCTTTCTGTCATCTCTGAGGCATGATATATTTACTTCCTCATTTGAGTTGTTGGGAGAATTTAGTCCCTTGTAATTTCAGGACTGAGGTCCCTGTTTTCTTACTGATTATAAACTAAGAGTCATTCTCAGCTTCTACAGACCACAGAATACTTTGGTTAATGTTCCCCTTCATTCCTCTTCAAAGCCAGCAATGGCAGGTCAAGTCCTTGTCATATGTCATCTTTCTGAGTCCTCTTCCATCATCACGTCTTTCTTTGACCACAGCCAGGAAAGGTTCCCCACTTTTAAAGACTCATATGATTATATATACGTATAATACAGGATAATTTCTCCATCTCAGAGTCCATATTCTTGATCACGTTTGTAAAGTCTCTATTGCCATATAGAGTAACATATTCACAAGCTCCAGGCATTAGAACATGGACATCTTGAGGGACCATTATTCTATTGTACTTACTACAGTCCACCCTCCGGCTCCAAAAGATCCACATTTCCCACATATAAAATACTTACATTACATCCCAGTATCCCCCAAAGTTTTAACCCATTACTGCATCAACTCAAAGCCCAAAGTCTCATCTAAATCTCATAGGGTGAAAAATCCCAAATATCATCATCTGTATCATCTAAATTAGGTATATTTGAGATTCTCTGATAATCTATTCTTGGCATATTTCCTCTCCATCTATGGACATGTGAAACTAAAGAACAAATTATCTGCACCCATAATACATATGGGACAAGCATAGGGTAATATTTACAGACATACGGTTCAGAAATGGATAAAATGAAAGGAAAAGAGTAGTCACCAGTCCCAAGAACTTTTGAAACTCAGCCTGGCAAACTCCATTAGATTTCAAGACTTGGGGATAATCCTCTATGGTTAATGGTTCTACCCTCTAGGCTCTAGCATCTCCCATCCGAGTCATTCTTGTTTTATGAAAAGTATCAAGTGTTTGCAGCTGAGTAGTTTTATATCCGCCTGTTTCCTGCCATTAGTATTTGGAGCACAGGAGGGTGCACAGCTACAGACTTCTTTCATTTTGTACTCTCTTTGTCCTTTTCAGTCCAAGCTGGTGTTGTTTCTGCTGTATAAAGGACTTAAAACCTTGTGAATCTCCTATGTATGTCACACAGATTCCTGTCAATAGGAAGAGGCTTGTCCATAGATCTTTCCTGGATAATCCCATCCCCACTTGCACTTTGCTCACATGACTGGGGGACAATGCCCTTAAGCTTCCTAGATCCTTTTAGGTTTAAATGATTTCTGTGATCCACACTCCTTAGTCTCTTTAAAGAGGTTTTTATGTGACATAATGTCTGAATACTCTGACCTTCTGATCTTTCTGAGGCATAGGCAAAAATTACACAACCATGCTCTGGGTTTTCCATCTAAAGCATACTTTCTCTTAATTTTAGCAACTTTTGCAGTCTGGATAGCTTGAAAATTTCTCAAACCCTCAAGTCCTGGTTCCTGTTCATTTAACAATTTTCCCCTAAATTTATCTCTTTCTTCTCAAATTTTATTATAAACATCAAGAAGTTCATTCAACACTTTCCCCAAATAAATATGCAAGTTTTTCTGTATTTTTAACATTTTGCTTGGAAAATCTCCTCACCTAAATATTCAAGTTCATCACTTACAAATTCTGATTTCCACATAACTGCAGGACACACTTCCACTAAGCTTACTGCCACTAACAAAGGATCACCTTTCCTCCAGTTTCCGCTAACGTTTCTCATTTCATTCTGAGCTCTCATTGGCAGTATCTTTCACATCCATATTGCTAACAGTTTATTCATGACGATTCATATATTTTCTGAGGCAATTTAGATTTTCTTTACCAAGCTCCTCACTTTATTCTGAGTCTTCAGTAACAGAGTCATTAACAACCATATTTCTTCCAATAGCCTATTCAAAGCAATCCAGGCATTTTCTGTCATGCTTCTCATGACAAATAGATGAGAAAAGAAATATTAACAAATTATAAATTTTATAAACTCATGAATACTTTAAGCTTTTCAAAATCCAGAAAACTAGCATACTATTTTTATTAATAAACTGCCTGAAACACCTCTATAATCCTTTCCCTCCTCTATTCTTTGATTACCTCATCATGTTCCAATAATTTTATAATATCAATTTTATTAGAGAGAAGAAAAAGATAATTCGGTTATTCCTCTAACATAAATGATTTTTTTTCTTATTTGGATATGCTAGAAATGTTCTTTTTGCTTCACAACTTGTTATTGGAAATGCCATGTAAAATTTTAGAATTATTGTAAAATTTGGTTAAAATCCTTTTCAAGTATTTTATCTGAATTGTAAGATTTCAAGGAACACACAGTTTTCTTGAGTATTCTCCAGTCTTAAATACTATTTGAATTGTTCACAGACATTAATCAGTTTGTCACTGATCTTTATAACAGTTCTATATTATGAGGATTTGTTGTGTTAATGTCACTATTTTGTGTAAACTGAGAAGTAAAGTTAAATATATTTCCCTTATGTTAATATGATTTTACTTCTCTTCATGAATTGGATAATCAAAAATACAAGAGCCTAGTCAATACAACAACCACTAATTTAGTGATGAATATATATAGGAGCTTTGTCATTGGAGCACATATTTTGCAGGTTCAGTTTCAAGGTGGCACTTTTGTGAACCATTTTAAGGAACCGCCAAGCTTCATGAGAACAAGATGAAACAGATATATTGAGATATGATCTGATACATTAGAATGCATAAAATGTGTGACCTCACACGTAGATACACTCCATCTTTATAGTAGTACTTCTACAGATAAAGAAATTCTGATAAATTCTATTTTGTATGATTCTCATAAAATATGTTTCTGTGGTCATAATTGTATAAACTGCATCACTGAGTATAATCAGAATAGAAGGGAACTTCTCTTTTGACTAGGTGGCAATAAGTATGGAATCTTCTGCCTACAGTCTTATATACATGATTACTAGAAATATTTTCCACAGACTAAATCTTGTTCAGTACATTTCAACCCTTGTTTCTCCTCTATTACCCATAGTTTTATTCCTGTATGCCATAGACTATGTTCATTTGCAAATTCTGGCCTTATACCTTTATGTCACAAAGCCAGATGAATCGTCACATCAGTAGTGGGAGTATAGGAGAATGGTTAGCAATAACAACTATACACAGAAGTGATACATATATTCCATTAAATTCAATCTAATAATATCCTCAAATTATCTTCATTTAGATCCCAAAAGTACCTTCTGCCATTCCAGCACCACCAGATAGGAGGAGGATTATGATAAAGAGGAATGCAAAATAAAGAAAAATCGCAGTGGGCTAAGATATCTTACTTTGGCAAATTTTACAGAAAGATATGATTGATGTAGCATATTTTCAGGCCCTCTCCCAGGCCTTGGAAGGGGCCCATGTAAATAAGGGGCCATAAAACTTCAAGGAAAATTTTCTCTTCTAAGAAAACTGATTCATCCTGGGTCTTCTATAACTCAGTTGATGGCAACTCCATTAAGGAATGTGGAGTGGTTTTGACTTAATTTTTTTATTCAGGCTCTATATACACTAGTAAATCCTTCAAAATATACTCAGACTCCAAACACTTCTTCCCATCCCATTCTGTTATTGTGACCTGAGCTTCCATCAACTTTCATTTATATTATTTTAATAACGTCCTAGTGTATTTCTCTTATTTTGCTTTTACTTTCCTTTTATCTACTCTCAACATGCCAATATGAGTGCTATATTTAACATTCAGTTATATGTAACTTGGATCATGGTGCTTCTCTGCTCAGCACCCATGGCTCGTCATCTTACTTAAGTAAAAGCCAGAGTCATTACTGCGGCCCACAAGGCCTCCTTGACCTGGACCCCTTAGTTCTTGACCTTATCTCCTTTTACTCTCTCCCTCTCCTTTGCTGCAGCCACACCGGCCTCTTCACTTCCTTGCACATGCCAGGCATTTGCACAGCTTGTAGTTTTAGCCCTCACAACTCCCACTACCCGGATAACTGTGTCCAGATGTTCCCTGGGCTTGCCCTCTCACTTCTTTCAGGTCTTTACTAAAAAGTCATCTCAGTGAGGATTTCCCTGGCTATCTTATCTATAATTTCACCCTTGTCTGCTGCCACAGATTCTTCAGGTTACTTTTCTTGCCTTGCTTTATTTTCTAGTAATTATCCTTTTCTAAATGAATATGTGCTTTATTTATTTTTGTTTATATATTGATTTTCTCATGCATAATTTATATCTACCACTAGAAAATAAGCTCTGTGAGGCAGACGTGTTTGTCCCTTTTGTTCATTGTGCGCCCCTAATGCTTAGGAGTGTGTATGGCACAAAATAGGTGCTCAGTAAATATTTTAAATAAATATTAATGAAAAACAAATGAATTTTTGACCTGGGGAATGCACAGTCATCTTTTGTTTATCAACCTCTTGGATTGTTCCCAAGTCCTTCAAAGCAGAACTAATAACATCTATGTGTTGTAGTATTTTGCAATGACCTACAAAGTATCATAATGCTGATGTGCTTGGTTGTTTAACTTTCTTCTTTACATTCTGAATTCTTCTGGGTCAAGGTCTGTGATATGATCATCTTTATATTCTCCAGTGTATAGTATGTCTACTGTAACATAGTAATCATTTGAATAATATACATTAAAATAACCCTGAAACTAAGTGATCACATTGCCTAAATACTAATAATAAATTTTATTTGGAGACACAGAAGTAAGAGTTGTTCTCTCCTCCAGGTAAAAAAAGAGTTGACAGGCCAAATCTTTAATTGTAAAACCCAAGTCAGAGAATCCTTGGAGTTCTGTGTTCAGCAAGAAAGTAGCACTTCAGTAGCTATAGAAGTTACAATCAGAGAAGAGCCCATAATAGATTACTCGATTAAACCAGTTGTTTGCAATTTCTGAAGCATATAATAAAGGTGCTCTTGGGCCTTTCAGTAATTTTCTTGTCAGTGGAAAGGGGAGAATCACTTGAAATGTTTAAGGGATCCTCTTAAACATTTGTGGATTACATTCCAGAGAAGTCTCTCCCAAAGTGTGTAAAGAAGATTGTGTTCATGAGATATTGACAAGGTTAAATGAAAAGAAACAAGAAGGACCTACTAGGTGAAATAAAGTTAAAATGATTTCTTTACTGCAGGATTTCTCCCAGGCTTTAATGTGTGTTGTGATTCACCAAGGAATGGATACAGAAGGCCATATTCCCCACAATACTTTGTTTACAGAACCTTTCATTTTTGTTTATTTGTTTTTCTTTGGCACCTTTACTTTGAGAAACATTTTAGAGGTATCTCCATGAACAGCACATCCTGATGGGACTTATCATTCCCAGAAAAAGGTGTCAACGACAGTGACCCTGGCTTTAGGTAATGGTCTTCACGGGTTGACACCATGTACAGTGACAACGTACCAGCCAAAACCATCTTCATTTCACACAGTGCCTTAACAGTCATTCATACCTTCTACTGAGACACATATTTCATTGCATTATTCAATGTTTTTTTTTTTCCTTTAGAAAGACATATCAGCTGAAAGTTCACAGGATCTTCTAATGCTACCTTAAAGTGAGTTATTCTGAGAAACTACTTTATTTATACCAGAGTACTTTCCCTATGGATTCTAATGGTCTGAAACTACTGTAATTTTTTTGCCAACCACTGTAGGTATTTTCAGGCACCGTGATGTGATCAAAATACTTTGCAAATGTGAAACATTTTTCTGCTAACCCTGTTTGGGACTATCTGAATTCTCATTACATCATTTGGCTTTTTCCAACAGAATATTCTCCGTGTCTGAAATATTGCACAAGACGTTACGGCAGCTGTGCGAAAAGCTGGTTGATTTCAAAGTGAGCTCCAGCTTTGTGATTGTCCAAGTTTCAAAATAGAATGAGTGTGATTACAGCCTACATAAAAGGTTACAGGCTACAGAAAGGCTGGTTCCAAATCAAATGCCAAATAATGCCACCACGTATTGTACTTTAGACTTGTCAAAAGCTGAACATTTAGAAAACACTTGATTTGACTCAACAAATATTTATTGAGCACTTATTGAATGCAAAATCATTTGTTTCATGCTAATAATCCCTGGAGCAAAAATAACAGTCTCGAAGTTTAATCAGCATAGCATTTATGGCACACCCAGCAGGATGGTTTTTTTCAATACCACTGTAATTCTGTGTAATGAACATTCATCCAAGCCATAACAAGCAATGAGTGAAGATAATTAAATGAGTGTAATTGGGAGAGGATCAGTAATGCTGACAGCCTAGTCACTCTAATTCCACATCAATTCCCCTTTAGATGAATAAGGCAAATCAGACGTGGTTTTGACAGGGTTGGATCCTGACAGAGGAGTTACGCCAATAATTTCAGCAGTTACAGATTAATTCCCATTGAATTAGAAACTAAGAGATCAAAACCAAACAGAAAATAGTTTATCTAAGCCAAGATCATCATTTCCAAAACCCAGGAGAGAACATAAAAGATAAATCCAGTGTCAGCGAGGTGAGTGCTTAAGTGAGTACAGGTGTAGAGGGAACTAGAACGGGGTCACGTGTCATGATGCAGATAAGGAGATGGTCCAGTGACTGAAAACTAAATCAAACCATACTTGATATTTGATAAATATCAACAAGTGAATAAAGACATGAACCCAAGTTAGGACTGGGAAACCAAATCAGAAAATCCAGATAAACATTAGAGACAAGAACAACATCAGCAAAAGTTAACGTGGTGGTTTGAATGATAGAGGAGGGACCTAGAGTGGGAGAAAACATTAGCGTTTATTCTGTTGTTTTCATTTAGAAATTAATGCAAAGAAATGTCAGGCTTCAGGGATTCCTCAGGAAGTTTAGATTCAAGACTGATACATATGATTGTTTTCCTTTCTGAAAATGGGCCCCTGAGAAAAGCAATCTCTAAGTTTGTACCCATTCCATCATCTAAGCATAAAAGAACTAGGCTTTGTCCCATCTGCTCCAGTTCATTTGGGGGTGTGGATAAAGATCATTCTAGAGAATGGAGGGCAGAAATTCCCACCCACCAGCCCTTCTCCACCTATGTTTTGGTGCTTGTCCTCACTTGGGCTCTTGACCACTTTTTCTTATCTTTATCTATGAAAGTGGAGAGGGGCAGTGGCTCTGTGGTGAGATAGACAGATGCTTATGGAAGAATAATAAGGATCATCTCAGGCTTAATTTCAACTGTGTGCTCTAGAGTCAAAATAAAAATTGCATCAAGATCTATTTTTGGCAGCCAAGCTTGTATTGTTGTCAAAATACAAAGACTGTATTGCTAACATGTATGATATTGTAAGTGTTCTTAGTAGCCAAGATTTCATATGATCTCTGCAATCAGATAAAGCTGAGGGGTAAAAACTTTATTGAATTACCTTAGTATATTATTAAGAGAGATTAATGCAATTCAACAAATATTAGTCGATAGCCCTAGAAAACAAGGCGGACATTTCCCTCCATCATGGAGCTAACAGTTTAGCATAAATACATATAATTAGTAACAAGTGCCTTAAGGGTTACAAAAGAAGGCTTATGGAGAAATTCAGTAGTCTCTTTTAAGGTGCTTAACCTAGTGTACTGAGTTAAGGAAATCTTTCCTGAATAACTAATAGTTAAACTGAATCTTAAAAACCTGATAATCTGATGAATAAAAAAAAATCATGAAATGAGTGTGATGTTATCACTAATAGGTGGGGCAACTCAATAGGAACTATCACTCATGAACACTTGCAGTGTGTCAGACGTTTCTTATACCTTAGTTCATTTAATCATGACCATAGCCTGAGAAGATGGGTACTAGCATCCCCTAGGAAGACTGATGGATTTTCCCAATGTTGAACATCTAATCATGTAGAGACTGCTTTCACATACAGGTCTGATTTCAAAGCTCATAATACGTTTTATCCCAGATTCCTTTACTAGCTCCTTACTGCTGCATAAATACATATATAAGGAGATGTAAGAAATTTAATGGTTGTTAACTGATGCCCTTTGAGGCCTGCATCACATCTCTTCACCACTTCTGATTTCAGCTGCAGTTGGATGCCCAGCCCCAGTGCACTTCAAGCACAAATAACATACCACGTTTGTCTGCCTCTGGGCTTTCCCTGGAGCCATGGGGATTTTCTCAGCAGAGATGAGTTTGTGGGGGTTATAACACCCTCTGAAGTAACCCTTACCCAATGGAGGATGTAGGCTGGTGGATAAAGGCCCCAGTCTTCTCTCCTTGGAGGGACAGCTCTGGGCCACCTTCCCTATGGTTCCTCAGAAGGCCCTGGGGTATTGAGACCCAGCTGTTTACACAGGTCACCAGCTTAATAAGGAACAATTCATTTTTCTTGTTTCCCTGTCTCACTCTTCCCACTCCTTTACTCTTGCTTTCTGAGATTATCTCCCAATGAAATCACCTGCATCCCGGTCCTTGTCTCGGGTTTCGCTATCAGAGGAATTCAAACTAAGATAACGGCTTTAAGCATTGAATTTTTAGTAACAATTTTACATCGCATTCCTGTTGGAATCTGTTAGATCTTTAGCAAAAAATAATGTTTCTTGTATTTTACTACCAGATGGGGATCCTCAGATACTTTATTAAAAAAAGAACAAAACATGCTTAAAATATGGCATAAAATCTGGAGGAAATTCAACTACTGAGTCTCATTGGAAAGATCTATTATAGAAACTAAACTGCAGAGTTCAAGTATCAAAGGCCAAATTTTAATTTAATAGTACTAAGTATATTTATGAAACCACCATTCTATCTGGAAAAATTATGTATGCCAATCCCATTGAATTTGTATAATTGCATTGATATTTATTTGACCACCTCACTGATATTATAAAAAGTAACTTCCTATAGACATTTTTAAGTGCTACTTCTTGTCAATGACTTTTAAAGTGTAATTTGTGTTATTTAAATCAGTGTGTTGTATAGATGGTACCAATGATTTATAATTTATCTACGTGAAACACCTTATGCTCTAGTTTCCTTATAAAATGCCACACGTTTTTCAGAAAATAGTCTTCTAAGCTTTCTTTCTGTCACTCATGTTTCAGAAGCAATTGCTGTAGTAAAAGGTTAGTCTTTGAAGGGTTTCTGTGTTTTTCTGTCTCCTTTAAGTATCAAATATGGGAACATAGAAAAAGCAAACATCTTGTATTGAACAATATATCATTCATTGGACAGTGATGGATGGCGTCAGACTCATTCAGGCAGTAAATTCACATCCATTTTCTCAGAAAGCTTTTTGACATCGTTTTGGAAGTCCTCTCTTGATGTAAAATATTACCTCCTTCTCCCTGTTGCTCCTCTTTCTCCATTTCCTCTTCCCTGGTCTAGAAAACAGTGAGATTTCAATTACATTAAAGGCCTTTTTAAAAATTAAACACATCTGACATACTAAGTGAAAGTCAGTGCCTTGATAATCTAGAACTTTCCAAAGAAAATAAATTATGTTATGAGTTTTCTTCTCATAAAATTCATTAAAATGATTTGCAAGCAAAGGTAATTATTTGTCTCACACACTGAGAAACAGGTGTAGATGCTATTTGGAGATCCATATGAACATGCCAATTAGTGAATTAGGTTTATGTGCAAATGTAGGCTCACTTAATTGCTTTGTCTGAGAAAATTTGGCTTTTTTATAAAGTAAGTTTTGGAAAATAACACTGCTAATCATTCACGAGTTATGATGATAGACTGCTAACGGGTGAGTGGAGAATGTCCACATGTTGCATCTGCATCTGGACCTTTTGGAGATGCCAAATTTGCAATGTCCTGCGTTCCGCCCCCTCGATGAACACCTTGCATTATTGCATCTGCCACTTGGGGTCATGCTATTGCCTGGAGCACAGAGCTACAGACACTCAGTTCTGATAGAGCATGTATGTATAGGTGATGAGGAAATATGTAACAATATGATGTGGTATTTTAGAGGAATTTAATAAGGCAGGAAAGGACAGGAAAGCAATGCCTCCCACATCTGATACCATGATTGCATTTCAAGAGAATTAGCAAAAATTAAGAAGCTTCCATCTTAAATAATCTTGCTAAAGATCAATGTTGAGACATCTAATTTCGTTTTCTTTTTCTTTTGATTAATTTTAATCTCATGGAAGAGAGTGAGGGGAAGGAGGCTAACTTTGTGAATGCTATTGTCTGACGTGTAAATTGTGATATTTTTAGGTCAGAAGGATTACAGACGTTTGGCACAGTGAATTTCCATGAATCAAGGAAGCAATATATAAGACAATTGATGATTTAGAAACAGCATTTATTCCATGTAGGCTACAATTTTGGCAATCTAGAAATAGCACCTCTTATGAAAAATGCTGGTGCTCTCACAACCCAGCCACTTGTTTAAGTAGCTTTGTGCTTTGTTTAGAACAACAAGAGGTTGTAAGGGTATACAAGAGGTGTCCTTGCAGTGATAGTAAACATGTTATTCTTTCCTGAACAAATTATATCAATTATAAATACTGAGTTAGCTCAGAGCTAATGTTGCTTTGCAACAAATGATTTGAAATAATTGTTTTTTAAATGTGATTTTTGACAATACTGGTATTTTAAGGAAACTAGTTAAAAAATTTGGAAGGACAGAATGTACTAGTAGAAGTTAATGTAATCTAGTTCCTACTATTCAGGGAAGTTTAAAATCTGGCACACCTGCAAGTTGTTACTTGGCCTGTATACAAAACAGTCAATTATTTTAGAAGGATTTACTACTTAATATGCAGAATGTTTTTTTCATTCAAAAATATTACTTAAGTATCTCTTTTACGACATCTTGGGAGAAATGAAATTAAGTTCAAATTTATAATTGGTTCTGCTGTCCCTCATAAAGCATACAATCTAGTTGTGAGACAAAGCATATTTACATGAATTAAACAGAGCAATGAAAAAGTCATGAAACTATGGTAGCAGGCTGTGAAGTCCACGTACATGAGAAATACAGTTACTTTATATGCAATTAATATTTTTTTGGAGCAGCTTTTTTCTCATCTTCTCATAACTTCTTGATTGAAACAGTGATGATCTCTGTTTATTCTCACCATCTTTTGAATAACTTTTTGATATTTCTTAAGAAAGAAAAGAGGGCTTTTGCTCTACTCATTGTTAATGTCTTGACTGCTATACACTTTTGGTCTAATTAACTGCACATAGAAGGAGAAGAGCTTACAGTGCTATTGTAATAAACAGCCTAATATAAATCGCTCCTGCTTAACATCGCTAATGAATGTATTTTTGTTTTCTCTTTCTAATGTTGTTTCTTGAGCCTCTTCATTTCACATGTATGCTTTTCCTTGTTTGCTTTGGCCCAGAGTTAAGTCCATGCTTCATATAAAGGAAATATTTGTTGAGAAGCTAAAAGAGCAGTAAGTAAAATTTACAGTGGGTTTTAAGTTTGATGTCAGAAATAGACTTCATTAAAGGTAACAGGACAGATTTAAATAGTCATTCAGTCTATATTAAAACTATATAAGGTCTGAATGTCTGTAACATTTATTTACCATATTCTAGAGTCAAAAGTAAGCATTTTTGAGAGGTATAAGTTTGTTCTGCTGGCCATAATAGTGCATTCTGTTACTCATAGGCTCCCAGCTGCTTCTTAATGAGATACAAGCATAATTCAGAGAAAAATAGACTAAGAAACCAAGACTATTAGTGTCAAACGATGTAATAAGAGTTAGAGAGGGAAGAATATGAGCCATGAAAGGATTTTTTACTAAGCTACACTGCAGTACACTGTGATTGCATGCAGATACAAACTGAGACTCAACATTACATTCAAAAGTTACCAACTGTTAGATTGGCAACTTTATGATTGAAAAAAGAGAGACTTAAAAGTCTTGCAGCTCTGAATAAAATTATTATTTAGATTGATATATGTAGCTTTTTAACCTCTTCTGGATAATTAAGAAGATTTTTGATGCAAGTTCTTTGAATTGTAATTACTGTAAAGCGTGCTTAAGCCCAATAGATAACTTGGAAATAGTTTAATTTCTCAAATGTTATAAATTGACCATTTTATCTGATATTTTCTGGATATTTTAGTATGTAATTGTTCACAGGTTAGATTTAACACCTAGCCAATGCCAGCTGTATTTTAGATGCATATATAAATTTCCAAATAGACAAGCAAACAGAATTCTAGTAGACAGGTAGAAGGGTGTGTATTCTCTTGAAAGATGCTGAAGTAATCTGTCTCTCACTTTGTAGAAGAAAGTCTTTTCATGATAAGCACCCAAAGTATTTAGTGCTCTGAATGGAAGGACTTGGAAGAATTCACTGAAAATATATACGGTCAGTCACAGGGAAATGTCTGCCTTTCATGATGATGTTTAGTGAAATTTTGATAAGAAACAATTTTAGCTGAAATGAAAAGCTGAATACACAGTGGGTGAAATCACACAGTCCATTTTTATTGGCAAGATAGTTTTTAAAGGCATAAAACAAAAACATCTATATACTCATTGGTTTTCTTGGGAAGCTATACATTTGCTGTGAAAAAGTATGAATGAGTAACCAATTAGAGGTAATCTAAATTATTAAAGTAAGAAAAATTTGTCACACATTTAATAAAAAATGTGTATAAATGAAAGTGATTTGCATTGTATTTGTCATATATAAGATCTGAGGTCTCTCCTATTTAAAAGTAGCAACTTAAATTGATCGAGGTGAAAATGTCCTGTTTCTCACACCATTCCCAAATATCCCCATACATTAATTAACATTCTTTGTAAACTTTTGTGAGTCCTTTAATTTCTCTGTACCCCCTTTCTTTCGTACAGAAGAGAAAACACTCTGACATGAAATGTCATCTAATTCACCCTTATGCAGATAAAGAGGGTTTTACATTCAATTTCCAAAACCGATGACTGTTTTCCCTTCAAGATCTCTAGGACAGAAATTTTATATATAATCATTTTCAATAGTAATTTCATTACCTTAATCACCCTTATGTGTGAGGTATGTATATTTTCATCTTTGCATCTAATATTTTAAAAATCTATGTTATAGGCTAGACCATTTTCTTTTAAATCTGAGCTTTATGGGTCTAGGAAATAGCAGCAGAGTCCCCTTGAAATTACTCTTCAAGTACTTGCAGACAGTTCTGCTTTCCTTCAGGTGAAATGCTTCTGTCATGCTGACCATTTTTTTATGAAGTAGCACTATGTGGTTTCAGTCAGTATATATTAAATAATTCATTCAAGTGGTGCCTCTGGTTCTGAAAAAATTTTCTTTAATACAACAGCTGCTTTTCCTCAAGAACAGGTCACCCTATTTGAAACAAGCCAAAAAGAGGTATAATGCACAGAAGCTGAGGAGGTGTTTGTCCACTAAGTTAGGTGTATGAAATCATAAATAATTTCAGTTCCTCATTCTGTAACCTCACTTAGAGATGTTTCTCTCATTAATGAGGTAACTCATTTAAATTGCTCTACATGTTACTTAGAACTTTTGTAAATTAGTTCACTTTAATATTGACATAGACTTCCTTAGGTCTAAGTACCACTTATGACTCTGATGCTTGAGTGACCTGGAATAAATCTTTTCATATTTAGTGGCCTGTGTTTTCAAATCTTTAGTAAAATATTAATTGTGAAGCCCTGTGTGTATGTGTATGTGTCCTTGAGGGTGGTCTTGCATGTAAAAATTACTAAGTAGGAATTAATTTTGGTTTAACAAATCAATCCTCAATTATTGAAGTTCTAAACAAAAAGCTAATTCTTAAACTAGTTTGGACAAAATTTTTTGTTTAAAAAAACTTTTTAAATTGAAGTATACTTGATTTATAATGTATTAGTTTCAGATGCACAGCAGAGCAATTCAGTTATACATGCATATGTATGTATATTCTTTTTCAGATTCTTTTCCATTATAGGTTATTACAAGATATTGAATATAGTTCCCTGTACTATAGAGTAGGTCCTTGTTGTTTATTTTATATATAGTAATGTATATCTGTTAATCCCATACTCTTAATTTATCCCTTCCTCTCCCCCCTTTCCTCTTTTGTAACCATAAGTTTGTTTTCTAAGTCTGTGAGTCTGTTTCTGTTTTTTAAATAAGTTAATTTGCATTGTTTTTTTAGATTCCATATGTAAGTGATATCATATGATATTTGTCTTTGTCTGACTTACTTCACTTAGTATGATAATCTCTAGGTCCATCCATGTTGCTGCAAATGGCATGATTTTAGTCTTTTTTATGGCTGAGTAGTATTCCATTATATATTTTACATATATATATACCACATCTTCTTTATCCATTCATCTGTCAGTGGACATTTATGTTGCTTCCATGTCTTGGTTATTATACATAGTGTTGCTATGAACATTGGGGTGCATGTATCTTTTCAAATTAGAGTTTTTGTCTTTTCTGGATATATGCCCAGGGGTGGGATTGCAGCATCATATGGTAGCTCTATTTTTAGTTTTTTTAAGGAATCTCCATAGCATTCTCCATAGTGGCTGCACCCATTTACATTCCCACTGGATAAAATTTTTATTATTCTACTTCTAAAATGAAACATATCCTAGTAACCACTGCCAAAGTTGGCTGAATAATATTTGGCTCCACTCAAAACCTTAGTTCCTTAAAATGTCAAATAATTTAAATATCATGTATAAATATAGTATATTGAATTTCTCTTTTAAATATTTCAATTTTCTGACTGATAAACTCTAAAGCACTAAATAATTCTTATAACTCTAATATATAGAACCTATAGCTATGGTAAAATTCACTTAATATCCTAATAGCTATAATGGGTTCAATTTCAACTTAAAATCACAAGTTTAAAGTAATAATTCAATTTTGCATTTTAACTTATAGTTATTAAAATGATTACTCTAATATTAAAAATTCTCTTAAACTTTATAAATATACAAACCAAAATATTCATATATTTCTTTACCCAAATATTAATATTATTGCTTTGATTTTATAGTTAATTATAAATCTTCCTCTGGATGCTTAACCACTATAGACAATATATATATCATTTCAACCAATGTTGGGAGTACCTCCTGTATAATTTTGGGGGTAACCTCTCAATTTTCTGGAGATAATGCAAATTCAAGGACAAAGACTGGATTCTTATTAAAGTTACTCTATAACTTCCAGATGAAGGTGGTCACATATTTGCATTCAAGTTGCAAATTAATTACATAATTCTTTTGTCTACCCATAGACTCATATAAATTACTCCTGTGATTTGATTTTTTTTTTCAATTCTTAAAATATGTAAATATATTTTCCGGCAAATTCTATAGATATTTGCCCTAGTTGAAATCTTTATTATTTCTAGAATCACACTGATTTTACGGATTTTCTAATAAATGATTACATTTTAGATACCTTTAATTGCTCCAAATGATTATTTAGTTATAACTTCCAGGGTCATCCAAATGACATAAAAGAAGATCATTTAGCAACGTTTTCAGCATTAGTACTCAACTCACTTAAAATTTGATTGTGCTTGTATGATGCAAAAGAACATATCCAGGAATCTGGAAAAATAAACAGTTCATCATGAACTGGCCTTTCAGGGAGCTAAAATTAAAGAGGAAATAAACCTTTTAAAACAGAATTCAAGTACAACGAAATACCAGGTGTTTCCACAGATATAAAAAAGAGTACTAACAGAGTGTTTTGAAAGGAGCATTTTATAATTGACTAGGGAAAACTAGACAGACATCTTAGAGAAAGAAATTTATGGTTGAGTTTTGAAGAACTGACTGACAGATAAGAGGGTGAGAGGTGGATGTTATGGAAAACTTTAAAGTAAAAGACTGTGAACAAAGCCAAAACCTTGAAGATCACTAGATATATTGTGGGAATAACCGTATAGAGAAGAAGGGATGAGAGTTAGGGAATATTAATGAAGCATGTAGATACCTCCACTGAAAATAACTTTGAATACCAGGAAGAGAGTCTGAACTTCATGCTATATGCACACAGAACATAGCTCTGACAATAATGCATTGAGTGGATTTGAGAGTATTATGTAACCAGAAACTAAGAGCTCAGAAAAGAAGATAGTGGTAAAAGTATAAAATGAGGGAAGCAATCATGTAGGACTTGCATCTGATTGGTGATTTTGCAAGGAGTTAAGTGGTGAAAGAGAGATCTGATTGTTAAGATTCGGAAGAGGATGAGCATGTACATCAACTATACCTCAGTATAAGAAAGACGGGGAGGGCTTCCCTGGAGGCGCAGTGGTTGAGAATCTGCCTGCTAATGCAGGGGACACGGGTTCGAGCCCTGGTCTGGGAAAATCCCACATGCCGTGGAGCAACTAGGCCCGTGAGCCACAACTACTGAGCCTGCGCGTCTGGAGCCTGTGCTCCGCAACAAGAGAGGCCACGATAGTGAGAGGCCCGCGCACCGCGATGAAGGGTGGCCCCCACTTGCCGCAACTGGAGAAAGCCCTCGCACAGAAACTAAGACCCAACACAGCCAAAAATAAATAAATAAAAATAAATTAAAAAAAAAATAGAAAGACGGGGAAGAAAAAAGAAAATGATGAGCCGAGTAGGAGGAGCCAGGACAAAGGTCTGTGCAAAAGCAACCAGATTTAAAGAAAGATAACCATGACTCAGAAAAGCCTAGAGAAAAGGGAAATATGATGCGTGGTTGCTGAAAGTATGTGATGCTGTAGAGGTGAGATAATACTTTTAGAAAGGTATGATCAGAACTCAACTTCATGAGTGGAAGAGAGAAGAGAAATAGAAGAAGCAGAAGTTATAAATGCAGTGTGCACTGTCAGTAAGTTTTGTGTTGAGGAAAATGAAAGGGAATGGACAGGATTTTGAGCAGGTTCCGCAATTTGGGGGATAATGGGGGAATGTGAAAATTAGGAGGTAAGGTCTAAGAACCCAGTGAAAAGGGAGTGATTGAACACCAGGAGGGAAATATGAACAAATCCAGGAGAAGACAAGGAGGAAAAAATGTCTGGATAGAGGCTATTTTGGGGTAGAGATGGGGATGGGGGAGCAGTCTGAGGCAGGACATCCAATTTCTCCTGAGCCTGGAGGAAAAGAATAAAGGGTAGATTCAGATTTCTAGGAATTTGAGGTAAAGAGAAGAAGAAAAATTTAAGGAATTCTTACTGGCTATGCTCAGTGCTGTGAATGATTATTTAGAAATGGTCAGTCAGCAAGACATAGGTGGGGATACTTTTCCTTTTTTATGCCTCTAGTAATAACTGTTCTGTTTCAACATATTTGAGAGGTAAAATAAAATCCAGCACTATGTTTTTTGTAATTGCTTATCATTATTGATTTTTATGATAACTCTGGTTGGAAATAATCAGGCAGAAACATCCCAATGCTTAAAATTTAATTCATTTTAATACCTGAAGTGTTATTGTTGTATCCATTTTAAACTATTTTGTATTTTGAGATTTTATTATATGTTGGTAGAAATAGTAAAATTTGTTAAAATGCCTTTGAAGAAAGTTTTAATATCTATAATATGTTAAAAATTATAGAAATCAACTCACCAATAGCAAAATTGAAAAAATCACAAATAGGCTATTCAAAAAAGATAAAATGAAAATGAAAATTCAGCCTCACTGGTTAGAAATATGGAAAGTAAGTACATTTTTGATCTATTGGCAGAGATTTTACAAAAAGCGGCAGTGCTCAGTTTTGGTGAGGATAGAGTGCAAAACATTATCCTGGGAGTAAGAGTACTGTTTGAACAGTGGGGGAATTAACAAAGCTCCAGGACCTTCCATGTATAAGTTCAGGTGACTTGACTTTGAAAGTTCTATTTGTCCTTTTTATCTTACCTGAAGACTGAGAATAATATGGGCAATAGACATTTTGAATAATGAGTAGTATTTTACAAATCTCCTTAGTAACAATTTTATGGAGTAATCTTCTCCATCACTAGGTAGACAGTTAGGGATAACTCAGATGTGAAACACAAAGTGAAGCAACTTTTTTTTCCCCAAGCTTTAATCCATCCTGAAAATTGACATGTAATGTTCAAACATATTTATATTCTATTACTAAGGTCAAATCCATTTGAAGATGTTTAAAGGAAACTTTAGGTTGCGCTCCAGTTTCTGTCCCATCTTTAGTCTTGAGAGGATTAGGCAATTGGAGTGCAGGACATACATTAGAAAAATCCTTGACTTATGGCTTTGAAGTTTTCTCATGAATGCTGGACTTTAATTATTTTATCTCTGCCAGGATAATAGACAGAATAGTGGAATTTATATACTGCTGGCTCAAAGGGGGGAACTGAGAATCTAAAAATCAACTTTCCTATTGATAAGTTGGAGTAATACACATAGATAAAGCCAGCTGCAAAGTTAGTATGAGACAATTTCTCCCAAGAATATGCTACAGCTATTAAGTATCATAACTACTCCTTTTTTGAATGACTATTACTCTTCCTCACTGAGAACTGTCGTTCTCCAAAATCTTAAGCTGTTAGAAACTTTGCTGTTTGAAATGACATCAATATGAAGGAAACATATTCTTGCCAGGAGCCTCTAAGTCACTTTGACATAGAGAAACAGCTTTGATGTTTCAACCCAAATGCATAGCTTCAGATAGGGAGCTTCTGGACACAGTATTCCACATCTATGTTTACTTTGTATTTCATAAGGAATAGGACAATGGATATACTTTCTTTGGTAATTTTCATATTTGGGGTTGTTTTTCCATTCATCTAAGTTGTTGAATTACTGAATTAGGTTGTATATAACATTCTCTTGTTGTCCCTTTTATGTCAGTAGGATTTATATTGATGTTTCATCTTTTTAATGCATTGATTTCTATGTTTATCTTTATTAATTTCTTCTTCCTAGTGGGTTTAATTTGCTTTTCACTTACTAATTTCTTAAGGTGGACATGTAGATCTTTGATTTGTGAGCTTTATTCATTTTCTGATATAAGCATTGAATGTTACAAATTTCACTCTGAAGACTGCTTTGGCTTCATTCTAAAAATTTTGTGTTTTTATACTTATGTTTTTGTGTTTGTATTTATTTTTATACTTTTTATGACTTCAGTTCTTTTAAATTATGTAGTTTTATGTTATGGTTCAAAATATGGTCAATATTGGTGAATGTTCATGTGTACTTGAAAGTTTACTGTGCTTTGCTTGGTAAGTGTGCTTTACTGGTGTGTTCTGTAAACGTCAGTTAGGATAAGTTCATTAATATAGTGTTGTTTATTTATTCCACATCCTCACTAATTTTTTGTCTACTTCTATCAGTTATGGAGAGAGCAGTGTTGAAATCTTCAACTGTAATTTTATGTTTTTCTTCATCAAAGTCTGTCCATTTTTGCTTCATGTATTTTGAAGCTCGGATATTGGCTGCATACACATTTAATATTGCCATGTCTTCTTAATGAATTTACTCTGTAATCATTAACTAATTTCCTTCATTATCCCTGTTAATATTCTTTGCTGAAATCTATTTTACTAGATACTAAAATAGTCATTTCAGCTTCCTTTTACTTAGTCTGGTACATCTTTTTCCATCCATTTATTTTTTTCTTTCTTTTACTTTAAAGTGAGTTATTTATATAATGCATGTAGCTGGGTTCTGCTTTTTATCAGGTCTGACAATTGCTGTCATTTTTTGGAGTGTTTGGATCATTTACATTTAATGTAATTATTGATGTGATTGGGTTTCCTGCCTTCTTTTTGATTAGTTTAATATTATTTCATGTTACATTTTATATCTATTATTTAATAACTTTGTTTTTGGAGTTTGTTCTAAAAGTTTACACTACCATTTTTTAACTTATTGCAGTCTACCTTGAAATAATATAATACAACTTTGTATGTTATAGGAGCCTTACAGTAATATCCTGTACCTCTCCTCATACTTATGCTTTTGCTGTCATATATTTTTCTTTTACATGTTACAAACTACACAATTCACTGTTATTATTTTTGCTTCAAGATGTCAGTTATCTTTTAAATAATTTTAATATGAGAAACATTTACATCTACTAGCATATAATATTTACAGTATCCTGTGCTTTCCATTTCCTTGGATAAATCCAAATTTTCATCTAATATCCATTTTCTTCTGCCTTAAAAGCTTTTTAAAACATGTATTGCAGTGCAGGTCTTCTGGAAACAAATACTTTCAGCTTAAATTTTTTTTCCTGAAATTATTTTTCATGTTCATTTTTGAAAGATTTTTTTCTCTGAATATAAAATTCAGAGTAAACAGGTTTATTAAGAAAATTTAGCACATTAAAGGTAGCATTCATTGCCTTTTAGTTTGAATTGTTTCCTGAAAATCCTGTAATCATTCTCATCTTTGTTCCGTTCTATGTAATATTTTTTCCCTGTCTACTCTGAGGAGTTTTTTTCTTTATCTCTGGTTTTTAGCATTCTGATTATGGTGAGCCTTATTATATTTTATTTTGTGTTTATCCTGCTTTGGAATCTATGGGCTTATAGTTTTCACACTTTTGGAGTTTGGGGCCTTTATTTCTTCATTTTTTATCTGCCTTCCATTCCTCCAGGACTAAAATTGTATGTATGTTGACTGCTTGATATTGTCTACTTAGTCTCTGTTTTTTCTTGTTTTGGTGTTTTTACTGTACATATTTCATCTTGTATAGTTTCTATTTCTGTTGCTTCACTGATTTTTTTCTTCCACACCTTTCAATCTGTGGTTAAACCCATCCAGTGTATTTTCATCTCAGATATTGATTTTTTAAATCCCTAGATTATACTTGGGTCTCTTTAAATATCTTCCATTTTTCTCTTCATCATGGTCATTTCTATACTACATTCTTAAACATGTGAAGAATATTTGTAATAGTTGTTTTAATATCCTTACCTGCTAATACCATTACCTCAGTCATTTGTGTCTCTGTTTCTATTTCTTGACTTATCTCCTGGTTATGGATTATATTTTCTGCTTCCTTGCATGTTTCAAAATATTTGCTCAGATCCAAGGTGTTGGAATTTTTGTTTTGTGTGTTAGGGATTTTGTTATGTTTAAGTAATGTTGGATATTGTTCTGGCATGCAGTTACTTGGGTCAGTTGTGGTCTGCTTTGAAGACTTTACTCTTGGCTTGTGGTGTCATTAAACTCCACTACAAAGAAATAACCTTCTGTGAACTTAACTTGATGCCCCATGTCTTATGAAGCCTCACTATTCTGGCCTATGAGAAAGCAAACTACTCCCAGCTTTGTGTGGGCTCTGAGAATTAGTGTCTCCTCATTTTGGTTGTTTCTCAGATTATGTAGTTTCCACTTATGAATGTGCAATTTGTACTCAGCCAAAGATTTGAGTGGACTGAAGATTTCCAGAACTCTCTCTATGCAGCTAGTTCCCTATTCTTTGGTGCTCTGCACCACATATTCTAAATAGTTTGACCTCTCAAAATCAGATCTTTGTCCCCTCCACTCAATGAGACCTCAGGCTCTATGTTAGTTTCTTCCTCCCTTTGTTGAGGACTGGAAAGTAACTCTGGGCAATAAACTGGTATAATTTTAGGTCTTATCTTATTGATTTTCCTTCTCACAGGGAAAACACTCCTTAATTGCTTATTGTCTAATGTTTGAAAATCATTGTTTTATATATTTGTCCAGTTTTCTAGTTGTCTAAGGTAGGAATGTAAATCCAATTTCTGTCCCTCTAAGTTTGTTGGAAGCAAAAGTCCTCCAAAATCCATTTGAATTCTGCTATTAACTTTCATTTTTCTTTAATCCTTCTTATGTCATCATTCTCCATTTAAAATTTTCTATGATTGATAATTCACAGTCTATTCAATTCTTAGTTTTTCTTCTTATTTAATTAATGCCATGTTTTTTGCTTTCTAGGATCTAGGCTGTATATCCAAAAAGATCATGGTATCAGGGATAAAGGATTATTAATTTTGAAAAATAATGAAAATTCTGAACAACTCAAGTGAAAACACTTATATCAGATTATTATCAGAGACTCTTTCAAGGACTGACATCATAATTCTATATATGTTCTTGCTGAGGTTAAGCAATATAAAAAAGTCAAAGGCTATTTTTCCCCTGCCTGAATATGTTTAAAGGAAAAAGTCTTTGGTTTCAATATTTATGCCTTACTTAGTGCTGTGCACCTCTCTTGATGCAGAGTGTTGACCTTTTTAAATAATCAAGCATCAACTCACATTTTGTCAGTGGTTCTTATTCTGGACACAGTCCATGGATTCTTATTCTGGACATGGTCCATGGATGCATTTTGGGGCTACTTGCAAATTGATGTCTTTGGAGCTACTTGCAAATTGGAGCCTTGCAAATTGATGGAACATTTTGTGTATGTATATTCTATACTTTTCTGTAATGGTACAGGACCCAATGATACAAAAAAAGTTTTAGGAATTGCAAATGAGATTATAGATTATAACCTAGCTATTTTTTATGCACATATTTCTGATCTGAAGGAACTACTAAAATTTTTTTTAATGAAATTATTGATTTTACTTTATCTTTTCCTTTTCTACTCTGCTTGATTTTTTGAAAAAAATTCTATATACTTAGAATTTGTAATTACAAAGAAATGATTTGCAGCTTTCAGGGCCTGTTAATCTTACTCAAGTCTTCAGGGATAATGACAATTTTTTTTTTTAACTTCCATTAGAATGTAATCCCTGCTATTATTTTAAAGAATGATTTGGAATAATGCCTGGCAAGAAATAACTAGAAATTGTAGTTTTCACTAGGATTCCCAAGCCTCATCAGAAGTTTCTGTTACTTCTCTGAAGTCTCAGTATTATTCAGGGGGAGGTAACTAGAAAAAAAAATCTCTGCAATATGCTTTTCCTCTAGTAATGATGATATAGTGGTGATATTTGTTAGCGTGAAAGGCATATCAACTTAAAGGAAGTCATTTGTTAACTGAAAAAATGGTTGCAGTGAAGGATATTAAATCTATTTTGGCAGCGTTTCACAGAACATGTCTTTGTACTAAAAATATCTTTTTTAAAACCTTTTTTTATTCTCAAGTTGACACAAAGGAATTTGGCCTTTTTCACTGTATTGCTGAAATTAAAATATGGATCTTTTGTATATTTTGACACATTTATTGAGGCATAACTTGATTTACATACCACAAAATTCATGCATTTTAATTGACCAATTTACCGATTTTTACTAACTTTATAGAGTTGTGCAACCATCATTACATTCTAATTTTAGAACACTTTCATTATCCTCTAAATTCTCTCATGCCAGTTTGCAGTTAGCTCTACTCTCATCCCCAATCTTGGGTAACCCCTAATCTAGTTTCTATCTCTAGATTTGACTTTTCTGGATATTCCATAAAGATAAAAACATAAAATATGTAATCATCTACATTTGAATTCTTTCATTTAGTATGGTATTTTTGAGGTTTACCCATATGGTAGCATAACTGATAGTCTGTTCCTTTTAATTGCTCTAGGGTGCATTCTAAATCAACCTAAAATTAATAGTTACCACTAGCAGGATATTTTTGTCAATTTATTTTCAAAACATTATATGTGTACTACATGAAGATTTATTTTTTATGAATATGAAATATTTTAGAGAATACCTTTGAAAATATTTAAGAGGATTTTGAACTACAACTGAGTCATGCTTAATAATTAAAAGGAATCATAGGTAACAAATATTCATAGTATACCCTCTCTGCTTTAAACAATGGGATTATATAGATATTTAAGACATCATACCTATTTCCCTGAAGCTGACTCTATAGAAAAACATATGGGCTAATTTAGCATACCATTTAATATCCATTTATTTCTTGCTGTGTAATAACGCACTCTATAATAGTAGATTAAAGCAGCGTTCATAAATGATAACCCATAGGTCAAGTCTGGTCCCTGGCTTGTTTTTGTATGACCTGTGAGTTAAGAACCATCTTTACATTTAAATAATTGTTTATTTTAAAAAAAGGAAAAAAGAATATGTGACAGACTGTATGTAGCTTACAAAGACTAAAATATTTATTATAGACCTCTTAAAGAAAAAAATGTTTTGTCTCCTGGCTTAAGCAACATTTATTATTACCTCTCACAGTTCAGATAAGTGATTCTTGCTTTGAGTCTTTCATGTGGCAGCAGTCAGCTCCTGACTGGGGCTGCACGCTCGACCTTGACTGACTGACTCTTCATTCAGATGATGTGTGCTGTCACCTGGGAACACTGAAACTTACACTTGGCCTTTCTATGTGGCTTGTACTTCATATTCTTACAACATGGCATCTGGATTCTTAATTGGAGCATCCCATTGCTAAATATTCTAAGAGATCTATGCAGAAACTGCAAAGTTTTTTGGAAGTCATGGAGTGTAATTTCTGCTGCAATGTATTGAATATATAGCATCAGCTAAAATCCAATGTAGGAGGTATCTATCACATTGGGTAGGGAATGTACTGGGAAGTGTGGTTTACTGGGGGGACTGGCTTCCTTGGAGATTAACTTTCATATGCCTCCCTTTGAATCCCAATGATTCTCTTCCATAGTAAGTGCAAAATATACCCAGCCCTTCCCAAGACTCCCAAAGTTTTATCTTATCAGGTTATCAGGATCAGGTTTAAAGTCTAGAATTTCATTATCTACATCAGGTGCAGGTATGAATGAGACTGGTCCAATAAGATGCTTCTTAATCTGAAGGTCTGTAAATCAGAGACAATTTATCTGCCTCCCACACACCCAGCACAGAATAGGGGGACATGATTAATGCCACGGGCATATCCATCTAAAACAGTAAATAGAAGGCACATAGAAGTTATTGTTGTACAGCAATTCTGAAATCCAGCTGGGCTCAGGTGATAATTCACCCTACTTTGGATGTAGGTAACATAGGCTGATTAGGGCCCAGTTCTGCTCCCTGGGATTTATTTACCTCTGGTTTTGGCTTTATGCCCTGGGCTCTTGGCTTCAGACTGAGTCATTCCTTCTTTTTCATAAGACATGCCCCAGGCTCTTAGCTGAGTAGCTTTCACAGTCTGCTTACTGCTCATAGAAATTTGAAGGGCCCGAGACATCTTTTCATTTTGAGTGTCTCTTTCAGTAAAAGTTGGTACAATTATGTGAATATTTTGTTTTTATATATCATAGTATTATGTACTTTTATAAGTTGGCTCCATTAGATAGACTCACACCCACATTTCTTTCAGAGATAGTTTCTTCTCTATCCTGCATCACCCTCATGATTTTTAAGAGTCTCTGTCTACTAAAGAGGGTCTAAAAGGCAAGTCTCTCAGATTCATAGCAGATCTTTTTTCCTAGGCAAGAAAAATCTAAGAAGCATGCCCTCCAGATCTTTGGAAAACATTTTAGCTAGCTGAGAGGGTCTAGAAGGCATGCCCTTATTATTCTTAGAAGTCCTATTTTTTCTAGTTGAGAAGGTCTACAAGGAACTGCCTTAAATCTTTCTGAAGTCTCAACAAAGGGTCTTACAGATGCTCTCTCAGTCTTAAATTTATCCTGAGGCCACATTTTACAAAAAGAGCTCTGAATTTGATCTTTACCCAGATGCCATTTCTTACTTTGAGAAACTTCTGCTGTCTAGAAAGACTAGGTTTGAGAAACAGTTTTATATTTTAAGCAAGCAAGTCCTTGTTTCTTATACTTCCTTTAAATTCTGATAAAAAATTTAACAGTGCCTGCTGAAGCTCCATTTTCTCTATTTTTTCATATTGTAGGAGAGTAAAATTTGCCATCCGAGAATATGTCTCTTTGGCATGTGGATTATTTCAACCTGAAAACAATTAAAGCCCAAAGGACTCAGGAAGAACCTTTGACTTTCCTCCAACCATCTAAAAGAATTTAGATTGAGGACCTGTTCCAGGAAGGGAGCTATAACCATAGATAAGTGTTAGTAAAATATGATCTAGGTGTGATAAACAGGAAGGAGCCCAGAAAAGTCTGTTAAAATTTCTCTCTGTGTCTCACCATTTCTGTATGGCCTAGCAAACATTTTTTTACCAAACATTTGCTTTTCCATCTCTATGTTAATTGTTTTCCCCCTCTCTGAAGTCCCAAACCACTACCCCAATATCCTCTTTTGTCTTTAGCCGAAGATGATATTTAAGGTGAGGGCTTTGACCATTTTGGTGAGTTACTCAGTTTTCCTAAGTCTCTCCCATGTACAGCTGACCCTTGAACAACACAGGTTTGAATTGTGTGGGTCCACTTATACATAGATATTTTTCAATAGAGAATACTATAGTACTACACCATATGTGTTGTTTGAATCCATGCATGTACAACCATGGATGCAGAGGAATTGCATATAAAGGAACTGCATATACAGAGGGCCAACTATAAATTGTATGCAGATTTGTGATTTTGTGGAAGGTAGGCACCCCTAACCCCTGCATTGTTCAAGGGTCAACCATATATATGTCATTAAACTTTTGTTTGATTTTCTCCTGTTATTCTATCTCCTGTCAATTTAATTCTTAGAGCAGCCAGAAGGACTTAGAAGAGTAGAGGACAATTTCTTCCTCCCCAACAATACACAGCTAAAATAAAATAAACCAGTTGACACTTGTGATATTCTGCCAGAAAAAAAAAACAAACTCCTGAGCTATATCAAATATCTCATTAGGTAAATTTTTGATACCAAAAGTACCAAGTAATGTACCAAGGGGGAAATAGAATAGTCTACCCAGAGTGTAGGCAATGAGGGAGTACATTGTCTGTGGAGAATTTAAAAATAATACTGAAACTAGCTAAAATTTATTCTCTATTTAATCACCATTGAGCAGCAATTGTAATCAATGTCACTGAGGAAATGCTTCTCTGGTGGGGCATTCTACTCCATTACTCCCATGATTATGTTATATGGTAAAAGTGATTTTGCAGATATAATTAAGGTCTCTAATCAGTTGAGTTATTCAAAGAAGTAATATCCTGAGCGGGGCTGATCTAATCACATGAGCTCCTAAAACAGGAAAAGTGGATCTAGAAATTGGACAGAAGTCAGAGAGATGCAATTCTGCTCACCTTGAAGAAATACATTCCTGCTGTGAATTGCCTGTGAGGGCCATGTGATTTAAGCTTGGTGACACCTGAAAAGAGAGCCTGACATACAGATATTGTGAGATAACAAGTGAGTGTTGCTTCAAGCCACTAAATTTGTTTAATTTGGCACACATCAATAGAAAAATAATACATTTGGTTTATATTTTGTTATGCTATGGTTTTGTATGGGATGATGGTTAAGAAATGTGGAATGATGGTATACTATAAAATTCATTGCACTATCACATAAATAGTTACTCACTATTTAAGTGCTAGATGTTTCTAAAGTAGAACAGAAGTACTCTTAGGGATAAATATAATGATCTTTGAAAACACAGATGATGAAGCAATTGCTTATTCTCGAAGATTTTGAGGCAAGCTGCATCATGTTGACATTTGAACTAGGCTTTGAAGGATGAGTAACAGCTGGCCAAGCTGACAAAGGAGGAAAGGACATTCTAGGATGAACAGCATGAGTTGTTCCCCTGAGCAAAAGTTAAATGCTTGGGATTATGGAGAAGAAACAAACTGAGCATTAAGGTGATCTTAATGTATAGTTACCTTTACCACAAAGAGTCTAATTTTAGAGGATACAATATTTTGTTTGATTTTATGGATAAAAATAATTTCTTTTCAAAATGTGGATACCTTTCAGAAAAAAAAAAAAGCATTTGGAAAGATTAAAATCAATCTCTGTGTTTCTGGACTTTCTTACCAGTTAATATCACCTAAAGTGTCAAGCTGGGACAGGTTAAAGAATTTGGAAATAGAAGTAATAAATATTTTCTCAGCTATGAGAACAGTCTTAATACAAATGATATTTATATCCAACTTTAAAGGGCTGCATATTTTATATAGATATATATGCTGTACCGTTAAAAAGTTTTATAAGAAATCATGAGATTTATGGTATAGGATATACTGTTTTATGTTTAAAATGTTTTATGTTGTCAATATTAAACTATACATAGTCTATTTAAACATATTGTATTTTTGATTGGGTTGTTTTTTTTTTAATATTGAGCCTCATGAACTGTTTGTAAATTTTGGACATTAATCTCTTGACTGTCACATTGTTTGCAAATACTTTCTCCCATTCTGTGGGTTGTCTTTTGGTTTTGTTTATGGTATCCTTTGCTGTGCAAAAGCTTTTGAGTTTAATTAGGTCCATTTGTTTATTTTTGCTTTTATTTCCATTATTCTAGGAGCTGGATCGAAAAAGATATTGTGGAAATTTATGTCAAAGAGGGTTCTGCCGGTTTACCTCCAAGAGTTTTATAGTATCAGGTCTTACATTTAGGCCTTTAATCCATTTTGAGTTTATTTTTGTGTATGGTGTTAAAGAATGATCTAATTTCATTCTTTTACATGTAGCTGCCCAGTTTTCCCAGCACCATTTATTGAAGAGACTATCTTTTCTCCAATGCATAGTCTTGCCTCCTTTGTCATAGATTAACTGACCATAGGTGAGTGGGTTTATTTCTGGGATTTCTATCCTGTTCCATTGATCTATATTTCTGTTTTTGTGCCACTACCATACTGTTTTGATGACTGTAGCTTTGTAGTATAGTCTGAAGCCAGGGAGCCTGATTCCTCCAGCTCTGTTTTTCTTTCTCAAGATTACTTTGGCTATTCAGGGTCTTTTGTGTCTCCATAAAAATTTTAAGATTTTTTTGTTCTAATTCTGTGAAAAATGCCATTGGTAATTTGATAGGGATTGCATTGAATTTGTAGATTGGGTAGTATAGTCATTTTGACAATATTGATTCTTCCAGTCCAAGAATATGGTATATCTTTCCATCTGTTTGTGTCATCTTCTATTTCTTTCATCAGTGTCTTATAGTTTTCTGAGTACAGGTCTTTTGCCTCCATAGGTAGTTTTATTCCTAGGTATTTTATTCTTTTTGATGTGATGGTAAATGGGATTGTTTCCTTAATTTCTCTTTCTGATCTTTTGTTATTAGTGTCTAGAAATGCAACAGATTTCTGTGTATTAATTTTGTATCCTGCAACTTTACCAGATTCTTTGATGAGCTCTAGTAGTTTTCTGGTACCATCTTTAGGATTTTGTATGTATAGTATCATGTCATCAGCAAACAGTGACAGTTTTACTTCTTTTTTTCCAGTTTGGATTCCTTTTACTTCTTTATCTTCTCTGATTGCCGTGGTTAGGACTTCCAAAGCTATGTTGAACAAAAGTGGTGAGAGTGGACATACTTGTCTTCTTCCTGATCTTAGAGGAAATGCTTTCAGCTTTTCAGCTGTTGAGTGTGATGTTGGCTGTAGGTTTGTCATATATGGCTTTCATTATGTTGAGGTATATTCCCTCTATGCACACTTTCTGGAGAGTTTTCATCATAAATGAGTGTTGAATTTTGTCAAAAGCTTTTTTTCTGCACCTATTGATATGATCATATGGTTTTTATTCTTCAATTTGTTGATGTGGTGTATCACACTGATTGATTTGTGGATACTGAAACATCTTTGCATTCCTGGGATAAATCCCGCTTGATCGTGGTGGTGTATGATCCTTTTAATGTATTGTTGGATTCGGTTTGCTAGTATTTTGTTGAGGATGTTTGCATCTATGTTCCTCAGTGATATTGGCCTGTAATTTTCTCTTTTTTTGGTGGTATCTTTGTCTGGTTTTGGTATCAGGGTAATGGTGGCCTCATAGAATGAGCTTGGGAGTGTTCCTCTGCAATTTTTTGGAATCGTTTCAGAAAGATATGTGTTAACACTTCTCTAAATGATAGAATTCGGCTGTGAAGCCATCTGGTCCTGGACTTTTTTTTATTGCGAGTTTTAAAATCACATTTTCAATTTCAGTACTTGTGATTGATCTGTTCATATTTTCTATTTCTTCCTGGTTCAGTCTTAGGAGATTGTACCTTTCTAAGAATTTGTCCGTTTCTTCTAGGTTGTTGATTTTAATGGCATACAGTTTCTCATAGCAGTCTCATGATCCTTTGTATTTCTGTGGTGTCTGTTGTAACTTCTCCTTTCTCATTTCTAATTTTATTGATTTGAGCCCTCTCCCATTTTTTTCTTGATGAGTCTGGCTAAAGGTTGATCAATTTTGTTTACCTTTTCAAAGAACCAGATTTTAGATTCATTGATCTTTTCTATTGTTTTCTTCCTTTCTATTTCCTTGATATCTGCTCTGATCTTTATGATGTCTTTCCTTCTACTAACTTTGGGTTTTGTCTGTTCTTCTTTCTCTAGTTGCTTTAGGTGGAAGTTTAGGTTGTTTATTTGGACTTTTCTTGTTTCCTGAAGTAAGATAGTATTGCTATAAACTTCCCTCTTAGAACTGCTTTTGCTGCGTCCCATAGGTTTTGGATCATCTTGCTTTCATTTTCATTTGTCTCTAAGTATTTTTTGATTTCAACTTTGATTTCTTTAGTGATCCATTGATTATTTAGCAGCATATTGTTTAGCCTCCACGTGTTTGTGTTTTTACAGTTTTTTTTTCTTATAATTGATTTCTAATCTCATAGGGTTGTGGTTGGAAAAGATGCTTGATATGATTTCAATTTTCTCAAATTTATCACGGCTTGTTTTCTGGGCCCCAATGTGATCAATCCTGGAGAATGTTCCATGTGCACTTGAAAATAATGTGTATTCTGCTGCTTTTGGATGGACTTTTCTATAAATATCAATTAAGTCCATCTGGTCTAATGTGTCATTTAAGGCCTGTGTTTCTTTATTGATTTTCTGTCTGGGTGATCTGTCCATTGATGAAAGTGGGATGTTAAAGGCCCCCCCCCCCATTATTGTGTTACTGTCAGTTTCTCCCTTTATGGCTGTTAGTATTTGCCTTATTTGTTGAGGTGCATCTATGATGGGTGCATATATATTTACAAGTGTTATATTTTCTTCTTGGATTGATCCCTTAATCATTATGTAGTGTCCTTCCTTGTCTAACAGTCTTTATTTTAAAGTCTATTTTGTCTGATGTGAGTATTTTTACTCCAGCTTTCTTTTGATATCTACTTGCATGGAATACCTTTTTCCATCCCCTCATTTCCAGTCTGTATGTGTCTCTAGATCTGATGTTGGCCTCTTTTAGACAGCATATATATGGGTCTTGTTTTTGTATCCATTCAGCCAGTCTGTGTCTTTTGGTTGGAGCATTTAATCCATTTACATTTAACGTAATCATCAATATGTATGTTCTTATTGTCATTTTGTTAATTGTTTTGGATTTGCTTTTATAGGTCTTTTTTCTTCCTTTCCTCTTTTGTTCTCTTCTCTTGTGACTTGATGACTATCATTAATGTTGTGTTGGGATTCCTTTTTCTTTTGTGTGTGTGTATCTATTGTAGATTTTTGGTTTGTGGTTACAGTGAGGTTTTGCTATAGCAGTCTATATATAAATGAGATTGTTTTACTTTGCAGTTTTTTAAATTTCAAATGCATTTCCAATATCCTGCACTCGTACTCTCCTATTCTCACGATTGCTGGTTTTGATATTATATTTGTGTGTGGAAGTGGATATCATATCATATTTGTAGGGGGAGGGATAAATTGGGAGTTTGGGATTGACATATACATGCTACTTTATATAAAATAGATAAATAACAAGAACCTACTGTATAGCACAATGAACTCTGCTTAATATTCTGTAATAACCTAAACGGAAAAGGAATTTGAAAAAGAATAGATATGTGTATATGTGCAACTGAATCACTCTGCTATATACCTGAAACTAACAGAACATTGTTAATCAACTATACTCCAGTATAAAATAAAAATTAAAAAAAACATATCATAACCCATAATAAGATTATTCTACATTTGCACATTTCATGTCAATTATAAGGGAATTCATTACGTAATCATAATGCATAAGAAAGTCATTTCAGATTAAACAGGAAGTTTGAAATACTTCTATTTCTTTTTTTAAATTAATTTATTTTATTTTTGCCTGCATTGGGTCTTTGTTGCTGCATGCAGGCTTTCTCTAGTTGCAGTGAATGGGGGATACTCTTTGTTGTGGTGTATGGGCTTCTCATCATGGTGGCTTCTCTTGTTGTGGAGCATGGGCTCTTGGTGCACAGGCTTCAGTAGTTGTAGCTCACAGGCTCCAGAGTGCAGGCTCAGTAGTTGTGGCACCTGGGCTTAGTTGCTCCATGGCATGTGGGATCTTCCTGGACCAGGGCTCGAACTTGTGTCCCCTGTGTTGGCAGGAGGATTCTTAACCACTGCACCACCAGAGAAGTCCTGAAATACGTCTATTTCTTATTGCACTGTGAATCATTTAAATGTAAAATCTGTAGAAAAGACACAGCAAGAAAAAATTCAGTGACAAAAATTTTAACAAATTCCTGACATATGACAATAATATTTGGATACCAAGCCAAAAGAAATAAATTATTATTGTGCTTTCCCCTCTTTAATTTAACAGTGCTGCAGAAATGAACCCAGGTACCTTTTGCTACTAGAGTAAGGAAAGCATGAGTTAGCAATAGTTAAACTTGAAGATTAAGTTTTATAGTAGATGTACCTAGTAGGGCTTCTTGGACAGAGCTCATATTTTTTCTCTCTTCATCTCCTTATCTCAATTTTAAACTTGACTGTCTTACTCCTTAACTAAAATGACTTCTTTCTCAGATGAGGAAATTGAGGCTCAGAGAACCTCACAGAATCATAGAATCTCATATTTGGAATAGAACACAGAGGTCATCTAGACTACTACTCTCCTGGTTTATGTCACCAGAACCCTCATGTGACATTCTTTGAATATTAAAGATTTCATTACCTTTTAAAAAGCTATTTTAGGCTTGATATCTAGAAAGTATCTTCATCTTGAATTAAAAGACCTTTGGAAGCACATAGATTAATATCTTTTGCATAAGACAGCCTGTCAGATATTTAAGGATAGCTCTCATCATTGAAATCCACGATCCACTAGACCAGTTCTCTAAGTAGGTTAATGGTTGAGTGGGGGTTAAATTTCAGGTCTCATTCTTCCCATAGTTTTTTCACCTCTCCTTGCTGTCTAAGGGGCAATCCAGGATGTTTATGTAGGAAAAGGCAAGTCATTATCACCTTCAAGGAAAATCTCAGAAATTTTTACTAGTAGTTTTATATAGTTGAACTTCAAAAAAATTCTATACAAAGGTTTACATCCAGAAGTTGCAATAGAAATTATATGTGATAGTAGAAGTTACCTTAGTTTATACAGTTTCCAAAAGACCCTTACAATTTATAGAAAGCATCAAAGCTAGTTGAAAAAACTTCCTGGAGTAATTGAGTATACCATTTCTAAGAAGCAAGAAAGGAGTATATTATGTTTAAACCTCCATCTTATTTGACCAACTATAACAGAGATGCAGTATGTACATATTGGCTCATGAATTTTTTTCATTTTATTATAATGGTCAGTTATGAAATCATTTAAAGCTACTAGATAGGAAAATATCATGTCTCTGCCTCTCTAAACTGTCCAGGGAATATAATAACACTTGCAAAGGCATTTTTAGCCAGAATATTATGACAGTCTTAACAGTTGACAGATGTGATTAACTCCTACCTTGTTTTGGTTATATTGAATGGAGAGAGATGCGCCATTAGGGAAGAGAAGGTCTGCCAGCTAATTAGCACAATAGACACTCCATCAACTTTGCTGTTTCTTGCAAATAGTATAGTTCAGTATATACAAATTTATTTATTTGGCATAAAGAAATGAAGCTGCCTTTTACATTTGAACTTGTATAGGTGAAGACATATTATAGTGTGCTATGGACTAAATGTTTGTATCCCCCCAAATTCATATGTTGAAAAGCTACTGCCCAATGCAATAGTATTAGGAGGCGGGGTCTTTGGGAGGTGATTAGGTCACTAAGGCAGAACTCTCATGAATGGGATTAGTGTCCTTATAAAAGAAGTCCAGAGAGCCAACTATCTTGCCACTTCTGCTGTGTGAAGATGCAATGAGAAGTCTGTGACCTGGAAGAGGGATCTCACCTGACCATGCTGGCACCCTGATCTCTGAATCTACCAGCCTTCCGAGCTGTGAGAAATAAATTTCTATTGTTTATAGGCAACCCAGTATGTAGTATTTTAATATAGCAGCCTGAACAGACTAAGACACATTGTAAAAGATATTGAGAATTATGTTCAAGAGAGATTTATATTTCTTTACTCTCATTTGTAATTCATTAATTCTAATGTATTTCATATTCCTGTTTACACCTCAGAGTCCAATGTAAATGCCACAAAGTATGTTATGTCTGACTATCAAAAAAGATCAATTTAACTTTAGAAAATAAATAGTATAATCACATAATTATGTTATTTTACCCATTTTTCATAGAGAAGGAAAATGCTTCATTCCTTTTTTTAAAAATTTTTATTGGAGTATAGTTGATTTACAATGTTGTGTTAGTTTCACATGTATAGCAAAGTGAATCAGTTATACATATACATATATCCACTCTTTTTTAGATTCTTTTACCATATAGGTCATTAAAAAGTATTGAGTGGAGTTCCCTGTGCTATACAGTAGGTCCTTGTTATTTATCTATTTTATATATAGTAGTGTGTATATGTCAATCCCAATCTCCCAATTTATCCCTCCCCTACCTTTCCCCCCTGGTAACTATAGGTTTGTTTTCTACCTCTGTGACTCTATTTCTGTTTTGTAAATAAGTTCATTTGTACTGTTATTTTAGATTCCACATATAGGCAATATCATATGATATTTGTCTTTCTCTGTCTGACTTCAATCAGTATCACAATCTCTAGGTCCATCCATATTACAGAAAATGGGAAAATGCCTCATTCTTGCACAGTATAATATTATAAGAAGGTCATTGTAGAACTACTGTATCTAAATGATTTTATGTGGAATACTGAATGGGTTTGTAATAAAGCAGCAGATCAGTTACTAGAAGTATATAATTTTACTACTTTTTGGTCAGGAAAGAAATTATAAAGGATTATGAAAAAAGATCTTCTAGCACCATATGTCTAGGTTTCCAGGATTTTATTCTAAGTTCTATGGAAAAAAATAAATACATCTGAATTAGGATTATGAATTGAATATTCTTGTTAATGTTTACTTTTCAAAGTAAGTAAACCTTAATCTGGGGATATTGGTTTCCTATACTTATTTAACAAATTGCGAACTAGACAAATGTAGAAAGTTGTGGACTTGGTAGATGAGACATACAAAACCCCAAAATAATAGAAAAGAACTTCAATTAGGTTATGCAGCTCAGTAGTCCCTTCCCCTTTCTTCTCTTCTTTATTGCTTACCTTATTCCACAGAGTAGCAATTACAGACATTGCATACCTCCTCCATCCTTTCTCTGTGGTTGATTCATTTCCCCTGCTTAGGAACATTCAGAGACATCCTTTATCTTAAATGAGGAAACCTTTACCTGATCTTGCATATCACAGCCTCTGTCATTAAACAAAACTTTTACATTCATATACCACACACCCCCAGGTTCATAAATGTCTTAAACAGCCCTGGCTATTCAAAGCTAAATAAACAATGTCAAACCCTGCATCTGTGTTTTGGATCTCACTTTCCATCTTCACATTCAGGAATTGTCACTATCTTTTCTCTGTCTTATGTACTCAATCCTTTTTTTTTTTTTTTTTAAGTGGAATTTTTCCCCCACTAGTTTAAAAAAATATTTTCATGTTTGTGCCCATTAAAAATCAAACAACACATCTTAATCCCCTTCCCTATTGTGCTCCTCCCCCCAGCCCTCTCCCCAACTGGAATAGGGGATTAAGAGGTAGAAACTACTACATATAAAATAAATAAGCTACCAGGATATATTGTACAGCACAGGGAATATAGCCAATATTTTATAATAACTTTAAATGGAGTATATTCTATAAAAATATTGACTTACTATGTTATACACCTGAAACTAATCCAGTATTGTAAATCAACTGTACTTTAATTTAAAAAAAATCAAATTATACATGAATAAAATTCCCTTAGTTTACTACCAACCCCCTATCACTGCTAGCTACTATATCATCTCCTTCCTTTAAGAATCAATATGTTTTGAGAATTATCATTTTTGTCTCATTAATAAATCACACTTGGAAAACTGGACACACAAATGAATGTGTGGATGAAAGTGGAATACTGTCTTACACCATATACAAAAATTAACTCAAAAGGCATTAATGATTCAAATGTAAGACCTGAAACCATAAATTATAGGTTGTAAGCTCCTTGACATCAGATCTGGTGACGGCTTTTTTGCATTTGACACGAAAAGCAAATGCAGCAAAAGCAAAAATAAACAAGTGGGACTACATCGAACTAAAAAGCTTCTGTATAGCAAAGGAAATCATCAACAAAATGAAAAGACAACCTACGAAATAAGAGAAAATATTTGCAAATCATATATCTGATAAGGGGTTAATGTCCAAAATATATAAAGAATTCATACAACTGAATAGCAAAAGAAACAAAACAAAACACAATTTAATTAAAAAGTTAGCAGAGAATCTGAATAGATATTTTCCACAGAAGACATACAGGTGGCCAACAAGATCACTAATCATCAAGGATATGCAAATCAAAACCACAGTGAGATATCACCTCTCACCTGTCAGAATGGCTACTATCAAAAAGACAAGAAATAACAAGTGTTGGAGAGGATGTATAGAAGAGGGAACCCTTGTACACTCTTGGGGGGAATGTAAATTGGTGCAGTCACTGTGGAAAAAAATACGGAAGTAACTCAAAAAATTAAAAATACAGCTACCATATGATCCAGCAATTCCACTTCTGGACACTTATTTGAAGAAAATGGAAACACTAATTCAAAAGTATATATGGACACTCAGACATTATTTACAATTGCCAAGATATGGAAACAACCTAAGTGTCCATCAATGGATGAATGGATAAAGAAGACGTGGTGTATATATATACTGTGGAATATTAATCAGCCATAAAAAGAATGAAAACATGCCATCTGAGGTAGCATGGATGGACCTGGAAGGTATTATATAAATGAAATAATCCAGAGAAAGACAAATCTTGTATCACCTCACTTATATGTGGAATCTAAAAGCAAACAAATAAAACAACAACAACAAAGCTAAGCCCATAGATACAGAGAACAGTTTGGTGGTTGCCAGAGGCAGGGGTTGGAGGGTGGGCCAAATGGGTGCAGGGAGTCAAAAGGTACAAACTTCCAGTTACAAAATAAAGTCATGGAGAATTAAAGCACAGCATGGCAACTATAGTTAATAATACTGTATTGCATATTTGAAAGTTGCTGAGAGAGTAGATCTTAAAAGTTTTTACCACAAGGAGGTTTCAGCTTCAAGGTGGCGGAGGAGTAAGATGTGGAGGTCACCTTCCTCCCCACAAATACATAAAAAATACACCTACATGTGGAACAACTCCTACAGAACCCTTACTGAATGCTGGCAGAAGACCTCAGACTTCCCAAAAGGCAAGAAACTCCCCATGTTCATGGGTAGGGCAAAAGAAAAAAAGAAAAAACAGAGAAAAAAGAATAGGGATGGGACCTGCACCTCTGGGAGGGAGCTGTGAAGGAGGAAAGGTTTCCACACACTAGGAAGCCCCTTCACTGGTGGAGACGGGGTGGACGGGGGGTGTATATTTCAGAGCCACGGAGGAGAGCACAGCAACAGGGGTGCAGAGGGCAAAGTGGAGAGATTACCGTACAGAGGATCGGTGCTGACCAACACTCACCAGCCTGAGACGCTTGTCTGCTCACCTGCTGGGGCGGGTGGGAGTGGGGGGCTGAAGCTCGGGCTTCGGAGGTCAGATCCCAGGGAGAGGACTGGGGTTTGCTGCGTGAACACACCCTGAGGGGGGCTAGTGGACCACAGTTAGCCGGGAGGGAGTCCAGGAAAAAGTTTGGACCTGCCGAAGAGGCAAGAGATGATTGTTTTAGGGTGCAGGAGGAGAGGGGATTCAGAGAACCGCCTAAACGAGCTTCAGAGATGGGAGCAAACCGTGGCTATCAGCATGGACATCAGAGACGGGTAGGAAATGTTAATGGCAGCTGCTGCAGCCACCAAGAATCCTGTGTGCAAGCACAGGTCACTATCCACACCTCCCCTCCCAGGAGCCTCTGTGGCCCACCACTGCCAGGGTCCTGTGATCCAGGGACAACTTCCCCAGCAGAACAAATGGTGTGCCTCAGGCTGTTGCAATGTCATGCCAGCCTCTGCCACCACTGGCTCGCCCTGCATTCTGTACCCCTCCCTCCCACTGGCCTGAGTGAGCCAGAGCCCCCTAATCAGCAGCTCTTTAACCCCCTACTGTCTGGGCAAAGAACAGACGCCAGAGGGTGACCTACATGCAGAGGCGGGGCCAAATCCAAAGCGGACTGCAGGAACTTTGCCAACAAAGAAGAGAAAGGGAAATTTCTCTGTGCAGCCTCAGGAGCAGTGGATTAAATCTCCACAATCAACTTGATGTACCCTGCATCTGTGGAATACCTGAATAGACAACAAATCATCCCAAAATTGAGGCATTGGACTTTGGGAGTAACTGTAGACTTGGGGTTTGGTATATGCAACAGTCTAGTTTCTGATTTATATGTTTATCTTAGTTTAGTTTTTAGTGCTTGTTATCATTGGTAGATTTGTTTATTGGTTTGGTTGCTCTCTTCTTTTTTTTTAAATTAATGTATTTATCTTTTATTTTATTATTTTAATATTTAATTTTTTTATTTTAATAACTTTATTTTATTTTATTTTACTATTTTTTCTCCCTTTTCTTCTGAACCATGTGGCTGACAGGGTCTTGGTGCTCCAGCTGGGTGTCAAGCCTGAGCCTCTGAGGTGGGAGAGCCAAGTTCAGGACACTGGACCACCAGAGACCTCCTGGCTCCACGTAATATCAATCAGCGAGAGCTCTCCCAGAGATCTCTATCTCAAGGATAAGACCCAGCTCCACTCAACGGCCAGCAAGTCCCAGTGCTGGACAGCCCATGCCAAATAACTAGCAAGACAAGAATACAACCCCACCCATCAGCAGAGAGGCTGCCTAAAATCATAATAAGTTCACAGACACCCCAAAACACATCACCAGACTCGGTCCTGCACTCCAGAAAGACAAGATTCTGCCTCATCCAACAGAACACATGCACCAGTCCACTCCACCAGGAAGCCTCCACAACCCACTGAAACAACCTTACCCACTGGGGGCAAACACCAAAAACAAAGGGAACTATGAACCTACAGCCTGCGAAAAGGAGACCCCAAACACAGTAAGTTAAGCATAATGAGAAGACAGAAAAACACACAGCAGATGAAGGAGCAAGGTAAAAACCCACCAGAACAAACAAATGAAGAGGAAATAGGCAGTCTACCTGAAAAAGAATTGAGACTAATGATAGTAAAGATGATCCAAAATCTTGGAAATAGAATAGAGAATATACAAGAAATGCTTAACAAGGATCAAGAAGAATGAAAGAGCAAACAAACAATGATGAACAACACAATAAATCAAATCAAAAATTCTCCAGAAAGAATCAATGGCAGAATAACTGAGGCAGAAGAACGGATAAGTGACCTGGAAGATAAAATAGTGAAAATAACTACTGCAGAGCAGAATAAAGAAAAAGAATGAAAAGAACTGAAGACAGTCTGAGAGACCTCTGGGACAACATTAAATGCACCAACATTCGAATTATAGGGGTCCCAGAAGAAGAAGAGAAAAAGAAAGGGACTGAGAAAATATTTGAAGAGATTATAGTTCAAAACTTCCTTAATATGGGAAAAGAAATAGTCAATCAAGTCCAGGAAGCACAGAGAGTCCCATACAGGATAAATCCGAGGAGAGACACGCCAAGACACATATTAATCAAACTATCAAAAATTAAATACAAAGAAAAAACATTAAAAGCAGCAAGGGAAAACCAGCAAATAACATACGAGGAAATCTCCATAAGGTTAACAGCTGATCTTTCAGCAGAAACTCTGCAAGCCAGAAGGGAGTGGCAGGACATATTTAAAGTGATGAAAGGGAAAACCTACAACCAAGATTACTCTACCCACCAAGGATCTTATTCAGATTTGATGGAGAAATCAAAAGCTTTACAGACAACCAAAAGCTAAGAGAATTCAGCACCACCAAACCAGCTCTACAACAAATGCCAAAGGAACTTCCCTAGGCAGGAAACACAAGAGAAGGAAAAGACCTACAATAACAAACCCAAAACAATTAAGAAAATGGTAATAGGAACATACATATTGATAATTACCTTAAATGTAAATGGATTAAGTGCTCGAACCAAAAGACATAGACTGGCTGAATGGATACAAAAACAAGACCCATATATATATGCTGTCTACAAGAGACCCACTTCAGACCTAGGGACACATACAGACTGAAAGTGAGGGGATGGAAAAAGATATTCCATGCAAATGGAAATCAAAAGAAAGCTGGAGTAGCAATTCTCATATCAGACAAAATAGAATTCAAAATAAAGACTATTACAAGAGACAAAGAAGGACACTACATATTGATCAAGGGATCAATCCAAGGAGAAGATAAAACAATTGTAAATATTTATGCACCCAACATAGGAGCACCTCAATACATAAGGCATATGCTAACAGCCATAAAAGGGGAAATCGACATTAACACAATAATAGTAGGGAACTTTAAACCCGACTTTTACCAATGGATAGATCAACCAAAATAAAAATGCAAGTAAAACTACAATGAGGTATCACCTCACACCAGTCAGAATGGCCATCATCAAAAAATCTACAAACAATAAATGCTGGAGAGGGTGTGGAGAAAAGGGAACCCTCTTGCACTGTTGGTGGGAATGTAAATTGATACAGCCACTATGGAGAACAGTATGGAGGTTCCTTAAAAAACTAAACACAGAACTACCATATGACCCCGCAATCCCACTACTGGGCATGTACCCTGAGAAAACCATAATTCAAAAAGAGACATGTGCCACAATGTTCATTGCAGCACTATTTACAATAGCCATGACATGGAAGTATCCTAAGTGTCCATAGACAGATGAATGGATAAAGAAGATGCGGCACATATATACAATGGAATATTACTCAGCCATAAACAGAAATGAAATTGAATTATTTGTAGTGAGGCAGATGGACTTAGAGTCTGCCATACAGAGTGAAGTAAGTCAGAAAGAGAAAAATAAATACCATATGCTAACACATATATATGGAATCTAAAAAAGTAAAAAAATGGTTCTGAAGAACCTAGGGGCAGGACAGCAATAATGACGCAGATGTAGAGAATGGACTTGAGGACACGGGGCGGGGAAAGTGTAAGCTGTGACAAAGTGAGAGAGTGGCATGGACATATATACACTACCAAATGTAAAATAGCTAGCTAGTGGGAAGCAGCCACATAGCACAGGGAGATCAGCTCGGTGCTTTGTGACCACCTAGAGGAGTGGGAAAGAGAGAGTGGGAAGGAGACACAAGAGGGAGGGCATATGGGGATATATGTATACATATATCTGATTCACTTTGTTATACAGCAGAAACTCACACAACAATGTAAAGCAATTATACTCCAGTAAAAAAAAAAAAAAAAAAAAAAAAAAAAAAAACCTACTAGGGAATATTAGATTTCTTTCATTTTCTACACTCTTGAGTGGTTTAGATATCATGAAAAGTGTATCTTCCTTGTAAAATTGAAAGAAATCGCCTATAAATCACTCATAAATGTCTTTCAGTGAATTTATGTCTGTGACTTTTCCAGTGTCTTCTTATTGTCATTGTTTTGTTTACATCTTCTGCTTCATGTTGAATTAATTTTGGTGTCTTTATTCGTAGAAATTATTTATCTTATCTAGTTGTTTTTGTTTTTAAATGAGCAGAGATAGTTTTATTATTCTCTATATTATCTTGATTATTTTCTTGGTTAAAGTTGCCAGAAGGGTAAAAAAAAAAAAAGGTTTTTACCACAAGAAAAAAAAGTATTATTATTTATATTTTCTCAGAATTTCGTTATTCATTATATCTGACTCCTGCCTCATTGCAGTCTAGCTTCCTGCCCATTTGCCGCCCCGGTACAGTACTCAATAAGCTCACCAATGACCTCTCTGCTGCCTATCCTGATGTCTATTTACAGTAACATTTCATTCATCATTTCAGAATCATGTGAAACTGATCACCACCCTTCTCCTTGAAAACTACTTTTTCTGAGTTTCCATGTGAAAACATTTTTATTCCCCTCCACTTTTTCATCTGAATCTGTATCCATTCCTTCTCTTTCTTCTTTGCATGTTATCTCAAGGCACAGTTCTGGGGTTTCTTACTTTCTCATTCTTCACTCACTATTCCCTTGTTGATTTGATCCATATCCAGTTCTCTGATTACCACCTATATGGACATGAAGACTGGACTCATTATCTTTCTCTTCCAAACCTACCCCTCCTATTGTTACTTAATTAAAAAGTGTCACCATCCAGTTGCAAAAGCACAGGAACAAGCCTGACATCCTTTTCTCTTTCCCTTCTCATCCTTATTTAGTGCTTTAAGAAATCCTGCCAGAATTTCCTCTTAAATAGTACTTGAACTTGTCCCTTTATTCTTTGTCTCCACTACAGTCTCCACCACTCTTATTCAAGCTATTAAGATCTGTTGCCTGGATGATATCAGTGTCCTGTTTATCTGTATTCACTCAGCCTTTCTTTAATTAGTTCTCTGTATTGCAGATGTTAATTTGATCATGTTACTATGCCACCCATCCTTAAAATCCTTTGATAATTTCTCATTGTTCTCTGGCTAAAGATGATTCCTTTGATATGACCTGTAAGACCCTACATGGTCTGTAACCACCAGAGAAACTCTTGGTTTCTTTACTCCCATCACACTGCATGCTTCAATCCTTTGTATCCAAAATACTTTCCCCAAATACCTCTTTATTTAACTCTTTAATTTCAAATTGCAATTCAAGCACTGCTTTCTTAAGGTAGCCTTTCCTATCTCCATGTTAGAATCATTCACCCCATGATAGTCTTTCAGGAGCCTGATGACTCTTCTTTTTGGCACTTCCTCTGGTTAGAACTTTGCATTTTTATTAGTGATTATTAAATATCTACCTTGGCTACTCAACTATCAGCTCAATCAAGAAAGACATTAAGATTTTTGTTCTTTATCATTATATAATTTATGTTCAAGAAATTATGTATTGTGACTTAATAAATGCTTCCTTGCATTCGTTTTCAGCTGCTTTCTGGAGAGTTTGTAGCTCTTGACTCCATCCATCCGTTATGATCCTGCTTTTGACCCTTTGGTCGTGGCTTTTTCTTCCGTTCTCACTGGTTCTTGACTCTGTGCACTCTTCTAAGGACTTGATTTGCATTTTCCCTCTGCTACTCTATTCTGAAAACTTGTAGACTAGATAGTTCACCCAGTCCAAAATTCCAGAATTTGGGCAGATCCTTGTTGCTACTTAGAACTGCCATTCTCTTTTTACCTTAGGAAAATATTGAATACATGCCTTTTACTCAGTTTACTTACTTCCCCTTTATTTATTCATGCCTTATTTGCCTGAAACTCTTAGCTTCTGACACTACAAGTGTTCTTATGGGCACTATCAATTATCTCAATAATGTTTGAGCTTTCAAATCTAGGACATTTGCTCAGTGAGATTTGTGAATATATTTGTTGCCTTCTTATCTATCACTTGCCCTTTAATTCTTCTTCCTCTTGCCCTTTAATTATAACTGTTCCTTGAAAGTCAGTCTCTTTGGTCCTTTGAATTTTCTTTATTTCTTTCTTATCCCTCTGGTAACTCAACTATAGTTGTGCTTTTGTTTTTAGCAGCTTTATTAAGATATAATTCACATGCCATACAATTCACCCATTTAAAGTGCACAGTTCAAAAGAAAAAAAATAACGTGTACAATTCAATGGCTTTTAGTATAGTCACAGAGTATATATCTATCACCACAATTATTTTAATAAGATTTTCATTCCCCAGTAAAGAAACCCTGTACACATTAGCCATCGCCCTTCAATCTTCCCACCTCTTTTCCCCCAGTCCTAGACGAACCACTAATCTACTCTGTTTCTCTATATTTGCCTATTCTGGGAATATCTTTTAATTGATCACACAATATGGTGTTCTTTGTGACTGGCTTTATAGTCATGATTTTAAATGACATTACAATGCCAATTTCTCAATCATTTATTTCTAGACATAACTCCTGAACTCCAGTATTGAATTGACAAATGCACATTCATATAAATCATTCTTGGCTCAGTTTAAATACCTAAAGGAGAACTGTTGACTTTACTTTTCAGCTAGCTTGCTTGTCTTCATTTCTTATTTTTGTCAATGTATGTGACATCACAGACACTGTTATTCTCCCCCAAACCTCATACTTTCTGTAACCCTACCTATTCAGTGCCTAGCATGTGGGTGTTTGTCTTAGCTTTTTGAATGAATGAGTGATTTAATGACTGGATGTATCAGTTTACCTTCTCTCTACTCTCATATCGACTGTCCAGGCATTTAATTCCTCAGGCTTGCTTCCAAGTTTCCCTCCCCCCCCCAAAAGCTATGAAGCCTTTAATTTCATATTCTTCAAATATCACTTTCCTGTTTAGCATATACTTATTGAACTTTTGCTGGGAAAAGAGCCTTGTGCAATTCAAACAACACAAGATTTAATGTCATAGGATCTGTGTCCAAGTCCTAATTTCATTACTTCCCTGCTGTGTGATTATGGATTAGTTACTTCATCTTTTTTTCTTTTTGACTCAAGTTCTAAAAACTGAGAGAGATGGCATTAGTAAGGTTTGTTTCAAAGAAGCCTGAAAAATCTGCAGTACCTACAACAGTACCTAGTATATAGCAGGTAATCATAAAAATTGGTGGGAAAAGATTTTCAAATGTGATCATATATTTTAAAATTCTCTCAATTTATAAAGGTGAACTTATTAATTTAATTAACCCTGCTTCAAGCAGTTAGAGAGAAAGAAACAAATAAAAGGTCTAAGCCATTTTTTAGGAACAAGAAATTCTGTTACGTATAGGCTTAATACAAAGCTGAATGGTACACTTTCACTACAATGCAGTGTCTTAATTGAGGAAACAATTTCATGTTTCAAATGTTAGAGCATAGTTTTCAGTGTGTTTTGAAAAGGTTGGTACATTACTTATGTTTATACAGTCTGGTCCCAGAAGTTAGGCTACTCTTAATGTGAGTGGTACCATGAATTGAGAGGGCCTTCTCTCAGGGCCATGTGGGGCAATGGGTCCTGCCTTGGTCTGTGTTGATATCTTAGCAACTTTCAAATATGCGAGATAGTATTATTAACTATAGTCACCATCCTGGACATTACACCCACATGATTATCTTATAACTGGAAGTTTGTACATTTTGACCCCCTTCACCCATTTCACCCCCCACCCCATCCCCACTGTGGCAATCCCTTTGTTTTTTTAATCCATTTCCACATGCTCGAAATATTTTTCTGCATTAGTATGAACACTTCCAGGACCATGGAAGTCCATAATCATCTCACCTTTTCTGAAACTGTAGAATTTGTACTCAGAACCACACCCTTTTGGCACTGACTTTCTTTCCCAATGAAATTATAAATTTCTCAATAGTTTTTCTCCCTCCTTGTTCCCACCAGTGTCTAGCATGTTATAAACACAAAATGTAGTCAATATATATATTTTTTTGAATGGATAGGCAGAAATTTGCTATAAGCTAAGAAAAACAGACACCATTAGGAAAAATTCTCTTAGAAGGTTGATTTAAGCAAATTTAGTAAAAATTATTTTAAAAGGACTTAATTGTAAAACCAGAGACAGAAAAACACCTAAAAGAACGATGAAACAGTTTATCAGTTAATTGAATTCAGAAATGAATCATTTTTATATGCATGCAGTGTTTCTGTTCCTACTCTAAGTTCAAGTATGAATGCCAACACTGAATTCAAATAGACCTTTGGTGAATGAGTAAATAGCTCAAGGTCAGCAACAGACTAAACATGCTGCTTGTCTGTTTCCCAGTCAGTATCATGGAAGTTACAGGTGTAGCTGAAAGGTCACTGCAAAGCCCCACAATTTGCATTTCTAAGGCTTCTGGGAATACGATTCTACATCATGATGTCACCTCCTAGACTGCTTAAGTTTTTAAAGCAGTGAGATTTTATGACCTTGGGAAATGATATGCTTCCTCCTGAAGCATAGAAGAAGTGATGCCAATGACATTGTGCATCACTGTATAATACTGATGGTTTGAAAACTATATCTAGGTGACAGAAACCTATGGATAGATAGATGTGACTTTCATTTACTAGGCACTCTAAGTCAAATCAATTAATATTGATTAATTTATCTTGTATCTAATTAAGTGGTTTTGTCTCCACCCATGTAATATTATTGAACTATTGTATCTCTGTGTATATGTGTGTTGGTGGTAACGATGTTGAAACCTGTGTTCTCTGCTCACCACCTGCTCAATGTTGTAGACATTTTAGAAATAGAAATGTGGTTCCTCCCCTCTAGGAACATATGACTGCAAACCTCGCTTGAGACCTTCTCTCAACCTGGTGATTGAATCCAATCATTTTAAAGCAAAATGTTTTGAAACCCTGATATTAATGTTGTTGGATTTTTAAACTCATTTTTTATTAATTTTATGTTGAGGGCACACACAAGGCATTCAGAACCAGAGTCACATTATTATCTATTTAAAAAGTAAATAATTATCATGCTGTTCCCCACACTCTTGTACTTACCCCAGGGGCAACTCTATGTAGACAGGTCAAACATCTATGCATACAAATTTCAAAGTACATAGTAGTTGAGGAACAGAGAACATTGGATTTTCTCCATTTATGTATGGGAAAGAGACAACTGACCCTTTCTTTAACCTGAGATGGGATGGAAAGAATCTAAGGTTTTCATTCTAATCTTTGAACCATAAATGCGTCTTTCTAAGAGTCATATAAACCATGGGTCTCCTACTTTTAAGACCTAAAGATATCACCAAGTTGTAGGTTTCATACCTCTTGAAATGTAAATACCTAGAGAGATAGTGCTCCTGTCTTTCTGGCACCTTGGGGTTTAACCTAAGGACCTAGTCCAGAGCATCTGGCACTTTTGGATCAAAGCAATTAACTACACAAATGGCTGCAGAACTAATTCTTATGGTGTGTGAAGAATAAAATGCTTCTAGGGGAATTGAAAACACACATTCCCTATCTTATATACACTTCCTTGTCTCAGGAGGTCAGGGCTTGTCACAAGAGCCCTGAGAAATCTAGGGGCATTTTATCTCCCCATAGGCTAGATTCAGAGACAGGTGCTTTCCAATATATTACTCGATTGTCACAAGAAGTCTCCACAATAGCTGTCATGATGATAGTTTTTAAAGCTCAGAAGAATGAGTCTCATCAAGTTTAAACAATTGGCCTAAGATTATGTAGCTAGGATATTTATTGGTTTAGTGAAAATAAAGTTCTGCCTGGTGCCAAGCCTATCCTCTTTCTACTATGGGAAAATAAAGTGAAGGAGAACAATTTTAAGGCATCTCTTGTCCCAAGAATTCTTTGACAAATAAAGCAGATTTCATTTTATTTATTACTTTCACTTTGCAGAAAGTTAAAACCTAAAGAAATATGATTCCACATTGGTGCCTTGGGTCTGGGTCAAACCTAGGGGAAAAAAAAAAAAAAACCACAGAATTTTTCTTGTAATTTTCAAAGAAAATTTTATAAGTATCTGATAGAGAGGGGACCTTTCTAAAAACTTCAGAATGTGTTATTTGCTGGAGCTAGTTACTTCCTCAGATGGACACATCTTCTCTATCTTTTCAATGACTTTCTGTTCTTCCAAGTTAACATGGAGAGACCCATTCTGAGAGCCAAGATAAGTACTGCTAAGAAATTGTACAATAAGACATCATAGATCTAAGAGAAGCTTCTCATATATCCAAAGCCTAAGGATAGAATTTAAATAAAGGAAACATGCTAAAGTTGGAAAGCTAGGTGTTATTACTATATGGAGGGCAGTTTTTCATTCCAAAGTTGAATGCAAGGCAAGAAACAATATCTTTCTTTTCTTGAAATAAATAATTCCTATAACCTAAGCAGAGCAGATCAGCCAGCAAACTTTTCATTTCCTTAGTACGCATCCCTCATTCCACAACAAAACAAACCAAAACAAAACAAAAATAGTGGCTTTATAAGATATTAAAATTCATTTGTCTTTTTGAAAAGTGAAAAAAAGGAATCATTCATAAACTAAAAACTCTTCCAATTTAATTTAGAGAGTTCTAGAAATATTTTTAAACAACAAATAATACATGATATTTTACAGTATGTCCTCAGATTGTAGCTTTGTATTTTAGTAATTGAGAATAGAAAAACTTTTATTTGTGGAAAGTCAAATGGCTAACAGCTGATTCAAGGGCTCATTTGAAGCAGAAAGGAAAGAATAACATGAATGATCGTTCAAACTGGAATTGAGATATTGTCCTTTTTTACCATTGACATGATGTTTTGCGGGGTGGAGAAGTGACAATATAGAGATATGTGTATAATTTACTGATATCCTCCTAATAAATTACACATGGTAGAAAAAAATTAGAAACAAATCTGAGATTCTAAAACATTTGTAAAGCACTTATCAAGATTATTTCATTTTTAGAAAAGACTACAAATTGTAAGTAGGGGCTGAGAGAAATGTGTCAACAGGGACATGGGGAATATATATTTCTCCTCCAGATATACTAATATTGAACCTAGTCACTTTCCAAATCCACTTTATTGTGAAGCTTTCCATCACACAAAGCTGTTTCAGCCTAACCTATGCTGCTTAACCTTTCAGTACCTCAAGAATCTGCCTGATTTTTGTTCCCCAGCCTCAGATTCTTAGCTAAATATCCACTTGCCTTTATCAAAGAGTATATTTAGTTGATCCATAACTTTCCAGTTTGGTTTCTTTCCTTTAGGTTGACAGTCCCTCGACATCATGTGTTTTCTCTTACGTACTGTGTAGCTCTACCAAAAACCCAGTGGAACTAAGATGTTATTTGCAGAAAGAACTGTTAAAAGAAGTTTTTGGAACTATGAGATGCAAGGCTCCAGCCCTGAATGAAACGTGTTTAAGCAATTCACTTAAATAGAGATCGGTCCCTCAGAGATATTCTAAAGAAGTGAACACTAAATGGGAGGGTGGCTTTTGTTAAATGTGAAATATATGATTGCCCATTTGTCCTTGACCTTGGGAAAATCAACATGTTATATTGACAGGTAGTCATTTGACTAGCTAGGCATAATATCAGGGGATTTAAAAAAAATGTTAGCATGCATCAATACATATCAGTAGAGTCATATTTAAAATAACATATATAATAGAGATCAGATAAAGCAGAAGATAGAAAATGCTTAAAGTCCTATAATAATAGAATCTCCAAATGATTTATTCACTAACTCTACTAAATAATGAAGTTGAAAGTGGTTTTTACTTTTCCCAAGTGAACAATATTACTACAAGGTGCTAAATTACCCCAATTACAACTTGTTTGATATGGTAATTTAGAGGCAAATGGAATGGGGGAGTAAGAGAAAAGAGTCCCCCAAAGTATGAGTTAAAACAGGTACAGCAGATGTCAGGGAACCTCATATGAGTGCTTTTACAGTAGTTACATAAATTGCTTCTTTCATACATCACAAGATTTAATTCCTTTCTTCCAAAGAGCTAGCACCAGTTTATTTCCTTCTTTGAAATGTATGATAAAATACGAAACCTCTTAAAGACTCAATAAGATTAAAAATACACCAGTATTAAATAGGGTACCAAGATTCATTGTACTGTAGGTGATGGGAAAGAGGTTTTATGGATACATTTTTCTTTCCTAATCTGCACAAGTCACATAGGATTTAGTGAAGAGTTTGTACTACATGTAAAGTAGCTGAATTGATCTCTTCACATTCTAAGGTTCTCACACCATGGATAATGTTTATCTTTTAGTCCTATATACTACCACCCTTCTCAAGAAACAGGTCTCGCTAGCCTTTGGTGATCTTTGAGCCTTACTCTGCCTCTCCTCATATTCTTTCTTTGATGTGTAATGTTCTTTGGTTCATTCTCATCTTTTCTTTGTTTCAAAAGCCTAATAAATTTTTGAAGCTAGCTCAAGCTAACTCTTACCTTGGTGGATTATGTCATGACCAGTTCCAGTGCATCTTGCCCAATCTATTTGGTAAGAAAGTTATTTTGAGAGGCAGGTGAGTAGCGCAGCAACAATTCAGCTGTTAGATAATCTCCAGTTTGTGGTCTATTTACTGGCAATGAAAATCACTCTGGAATTCACTTTCTCTGTGCTTCCTTTCACTCTGACAGAGTAGAACATATAGGTGAAGTAGGTCAGACCACAAAGCACTGGTCTGACTGCAGTTTTGCAAGAAAGATGACTTGTCTCTTTTTAAGATTTATTTTCCTTTGGGTTACTATGGGAAGCAAATACTCAGAATAAAAGATACATACTGCATAACAATAAATGAGCAGACACAAAATGATTGACCTCTCCTGCATTCTTTTGTTACTCTTTATCTTCCCTAGTCCTTCTTGGAGGTGCTGTTGTTCTTAATCAGAAAACGACTGCAGCCTGTTCCTAGAAAGGAAAAAAAAAAAGACAAATTGGAGGTAGAAAGAAACCAGAAACGTCTTGCCCTTTATATGGATAGTAAGGGCATATGCCAATTACTCTAGGCTCTACCCACCACCAAATAAGGCAATTGTTGCTGAGCCACAGTTACATAACTGCTACTCTAATATTTTTGATAACACATTGATCCTTCAGCTGCTCTGGCCATGCCTACCAAAAACTTTTTAGCAGCAGTGATATTTTGGCATCAGCCAGAGTAGATTCTTGACAGAAATGCCTAAGAATGAATGCATTTACAAATAACTCATCTACCTGGAAAGGAACAACACATACTAATGCCCAGAGATACAAGCATGTTTACAGTTAGTGAATTAAAAAAAAAAAAAGGTGAAACTGAGTTTTACTTAATTGTTAAACACAGTTGTTCTCACCTTCACTGCCTTGCCTTGCCTTATCATGTGAATTAAATTCTTTTTTCATTTTGTGTCCTTTCAGAGCATTTTTTGCTTCATTTTGTTATGGTCAATTGACTAAATTCCCATCTATTATTCTGTACTTTGTTTTTTATTTTTTGCTCTCCATTTATTCCTTCAGGATTTCCTATTTTTAGATGGTTATGGAAAATAGCATAGTAAATTGAATTAATTACACTTCTTTTTTCTTGGTTAAGTTGTACATGGCTCACTGCCCTTGTTTGTTGAAAATATCTTACCATCTGGGGATCCTCATTCTGTTCTAAGGTAATGGACTAAAGTAGATATATAGGGCTCTTAGTCCCTCTTTATATGACTTGTAAACCTTTCCCAAAATTGTATCTTTTAAACTGCTCCTTTTCTAATATAATTCCTCTGATCAAAAACCTTGAGTGATTTTTTAAAAAATTATGCATTAGATATAATCCAAACACCTTCATTGTTCATTCATAATCCTTTACAACTGTGTCCTAATTTGAAATTAACCTTTCCTCTAATCTTACATATCCATTATTTATGACTTGACTTCTATTACTTACTTGGAAAATTCTTTCTTTTCCTCTCATCTGACATAACATAAGCATTTTTTGTATCCAACTCAAATATCACCTTTATGATATTGTATTTTGACTCCTTCCCTCTTCTGAACTCACATATGGTTTATAGTCTCTGCTATTCATTTTATGCTTTTCATAAAGTCTTATTTATAAACTATCTCCATACATCAAATACTTTTTCAACTATATTAAAAATATAAGAAAGTGGTCATTCTTTTTTTGTTTTTATTGCTACTCTAGTAAGACTTTTCTGATAGTATCAAAAATTACTTAGGAAATATTCTTTGTTTGTTAGACTAATACAGCAGATTATATCATATTGGGTATAGTAATAATCTAGTGTAGAAGTGTCCTAGTGGTTCCTATCAAAGAATAGCTCAGATAAATGTGTTAATGCTGATGATGTCTATCCATAAGGGCACAGATGCAAGGGATATATTTGTGTGAGGAGATGGTGACTTACACTTTAGATTTTTATGTCCAAAATGACACCCATTTATCTCTGATCTTTTTTTCTTTTGAGTAGATGCATTTATTGGGATTATGGTGTGACTTTAAAAAATGCAAAGATTAATTTGGCAGATAGTTATTGGTGAGTTTTTATTCATCTCATTAGCTAATACTTTGAATTTCAAGACTTTATAAAACATCTCTATTTTTTTTTACCAGGACGTATATAGCTCATTATACCATTTCTCTCCTAATACCACATTACACAATGTTCCCTCCCAAATTTAGCTTTGTACAACATATATTGAGTCCACCAATATTGTGTGACAAGGGATGTAGAGGGATGATTCACTAGAGAAAAAGGATAACTTTTTTCTATTTATCCTTGGATTTCATTCCTATTTTCTTTTGTTAAGTCTTGTCATCTTATAACCTTCAGCATCCATCATCAAACTCTAAAAAGTGAAGAAAATGCCAACTTTGCAATATCTGTTGGTGTTAGGGTCTTTATACCACATCTAACAATATTAGATAAGCAGGTTACCTGGTATCTGGAAAGAGATGTAAGTCATTCAAAGACAATATGGCTTTGGAGAGTATAATTTTCACTGACTTGTTCAGGCCAGTAGTTAAGGAAAATAAGATTACTGAGGAACTATGCATTTGCTCTATCCTGCTATAGGTATAGCTCTAGAACACTGAGAACATTGAGAGAGGCCAGTATACCACCCACTTCTGACTAATGCCTTTCTTAAATGAATGGTTTGAATTTAAGGTGTTTGTAGAATATCTAAATAGGGATAAACTTTAGGTAATTGAATGTATATGTGTTTGAATCTTGGTAAAAGTGTTAAAAATAACTATAGTTACAATATTTTGTTAATGGATACACAGTATAAAAATACATAAATTGTGACATCAGCAACATAAAATATGTGTGTGGGGCAAGTAAAAGTGTAGAACATTTATGTGCAATTGCAATTAAGTTGTCATCAGCTTAAAATGGACTGTTATAATATAAGATATATTATGAAAGCCTCATTGTAATCACAAAGCAAAATCCTGTAATAGATACACAAATGATAAAGAGAAAAATTCAAAGCATACCACTTCAAAATCATCAGTTCACAAAGAAAGACAGCAAGAGAGGAAGAAAACAACAAAGAAACTAGAAAACAATCAGAAAACAATTTTTAAAATCACAATAGCAAGCCTTTACATATTAATAAATACTCTAAATGTAAATAGAGTTTAAATTCTCCAATTAAAAGACATATAGTGTAAATGGATTGAAAAAGACTCAACTATATGCTACACACAGAGACTCATTTAAGGTTTAAGGATACTCACAGACTGAAAGTGAAGGGATGGAAAAAGATATTCCATGCAACTGGAGGCCAGAAAAGGACAGGGGTAGCTATACTTAAGTCAGACAGAATAGACTTTAAGTCAAAAGGAGGGTAACAAAAGACAAAAAAGGTCATTATATAATTATAAAGAGATCAATTCATCAAGAGGATATAAAATTATATATGTACCCAAAGCATCTTAATATACTAAACAATTATTAACAGATCTTAAGGCAGAAATATACAGTAATGCAATAATAGTAGGGGACTATAATATCCCACTATTAACAATGGAAAGATCATCCAGGTAGAAAATCAATAAGTAAATAATGAAATTAAGCCATAACTTAGACCAATTGGATCTAACAGACATATAAATATTCCATCCAACCTCAACAGAATACACATTCTTTTCAAGTGCACATGGAATGTTTCCCAGGATAAATCATATGTTAGTTCACAAAATGTCTTAACAAATTTATGATGATTAAAATTTTATTAAGTATCTTTTTCAAATACAATGGTATGAAACTAGAAATCATAATAGGAGGAAGGCTGGAAAAGTCACAAATATATAGAAATTAAACAATACACTTATGAACAGAGTCAAAGAAGAAATAAAAAATATTTTGAGACAAAAATTGAAACCAAAATTTATGGCATGAAGCACAAACAGTTCTAGGAGGGTAGCTTATAATGATAAAGCCCTACATGAAAAAATAAAGACTTCAAATAAACAATCTAACATTAGACCTCAAGGAACTAGAAAAAGGACAAACTAAGTCAAAATTTAACAGAAGAAAGAATATAATAAAGACTGGAGCAGAAATAAAACAGAGGCTAGAATGACAATAGAAATAATCAATGAAATTAAGAGTTGCATTTTTAAAGATAAAATGGACAAAGCTTTAGCTAGACTAAGGAGAAAAGAATGATGAATCAAAAAAAAAAAAAAAAAAACCCAGAAATGAAAGAGGAGACATTAAACTGATACCACAGAAACACAAAGGATACTAACAGACAACTATAAACAATTATATACCAACAAACTAGATAACTTAGAAGAAATGGATGGTCAGAATGGCCATCATCAAAAAATCTACAAACTATAAATTCTGGTGAGGGTGTGGAGAAAAGGGAACCCTCCTACACTGTTGGTGGGAATGTTAATTGGTACAGCCACTATGGAGAAGAGTAAGGAGGTTCCTTAAAAAACTAAAAATAGACCTACCATATGACCCAACAATCCCACTCCTAGGCATATTCCTGGAGAAAACCATAATTCAAAATGATACATGCACCCCAGTGTTCACTGCAGCACTATTTACAATAGCCAGGACATGGAAGCAACCTAAATGTCCATCAACAGAGGAATGGATAAAGAAGATGTGGTACATATATACATGGAATATTACTCAGCCATAAAAAAGAACAAAATACTGCCATTTGCAGCAACATGGATGGATCTAGAGATTGTTATACTGAGTGAAGTAAGTCAGACAGAGAAAGACAAATATCATATGATATTGCTTATATGTGGAATCTAAAAAGAGGGTACAAATAAACTTATTTACAAAACAGAAGTAGAGTAACAGATGTAGAAAACAAACTTATGGTTACCAGGGGATAAGCGGGGGGAGGGATAAAATGGGAGATTGGGATTCACATGTACATACTACTATATGTAAAATAGATAACTAATAAGAACCTACTGTATAGCACAGGGACCTCTACTCAGTACTCTGAAATGGCCTATTTGGGAAAAGAATCTAAAAAAGAGTGGAGATATATATATATATATAACTGATTTGCTTTGCTGTACAGCAGAAACTAACACAACATGGTAAATCAACTCTAAAAAAAATTTTAAAAAAAGAAGCAATGGATAAATTCTTAGTCATTTACAACTTACCAAGACTGAATCATGAATTAATAGATAATCTGGACACACCAATAGCAAGCAAGGGGATTGAATCAGTAATCAAAAATCTGACAAATAAAAGCCCTGTACCAGATAGCTTTACTGCCCCTGTGGTAATACCAATCCTTCTCAAAATTATCTTAAAAATTAAAGAGAAAGGAACACTTCCAAACTCATTTTATGAGGCCAATGTTACCCCAATACCAAAGCCAGATAAGGACACTATAAGAAAAGAAAATTCTAGGACAATATTTTTGATGAACATAGATGTGAAAATCCTCAAAAAAAAAAATACCAGCAAACCAAATTCAGGAGCAAATTAACAGAATCATACACAATGATTCAGTGGGATTTATTCCTGGGATGCAAGGATGTTTCAAAATCCGTAAGTCAATCAATGTGATACACCACATTAACAGAATGAAAGATAAAAATCATAGCGTCATCTCAATAGATGCAGACAAGCATTTGACAAAATTCAACATCCTTTCACGATAGAAACTCTCAACAAATTAGGTGTGGAAGGAATGTACCTCAATATAACAAAGGCCATATATGACAAGCCCACAGCTAACATCATACTCGATGAAAAATTGTATGCCTTTTCTCTAAGATTGGGAATAAGATAAGAATGCCCATTCTCACTACTTCTATTCAACATAGTACTGGAAGTGGTAGCCACAGTGATTAGGCAAGAAAAAGAAATAAAAATATCCAAATTGGAAAGGAAGATGAAAGATTATTTGTAGATGACATCATCTTATATGTGGAAAACCCTAGTGACTCCACTAAAAAACGGTTATAACTGACATTATTTCAGTAAAGTTGTAGGTAAGAAATCAACATAAAAATATATTGCATTTTTATATACTGACAACAAACTATCTGAAAGAAAAATTAAGAAATCACTTCTATTTATAATAGCATTAGCAATAAATTTAAACAAGGAGGTGAAAGACCTGTACACTGACAAGATATCGATAAAAGAAATTGAGGATACAGATAAATGGAAAGATAGCCCTCCATGTTCTTGGATTAGAAGAATTAATGTCTATACTACCCAAAGTGATCTATAGATTCAATGCATTCCCTACTGAAATTCTAATGGCATTTCTCACATAGATAGAAAAAACAACTCTAAAATTCAAGTGGAACCACAGAAGACCCTTACTAGCTAAAGTAATCCTGAGCAAGAAGAACAAAGTTGGAGGCATCACACTTCTGACTTCAAACTACATTACAAAGCTATCATAACCATATGCTATGGGCATACAGACATTCACATAGACTAAGATACTTAGGAACAGAATAGAGAGCCCAGAAATAAACTGACATATTAACAATCAACTACTTTTCAACAAGGGACCAAGAATATATGATAGGCTAAGGATAGTCTCTAATAAATTGTGTTTGGAAAACTGGATATCCACATGCAAAAGAATGAAACAAGACCACTATCTTACACCACTCACAAAAAATTATATAAAGTCTTAAATATAAGACCTAAAACCATAAAACTCCTAGAATAAATCACAGGGAAAAAGCCCCTTGACATTGGTCTTTGCAATAGTTTCTTGGCTAAGATGCCAAAGGCACAGGCAACCAAAGCTAAAACAAGTAAGTTAGGACTGCATCAAACTAAAGAGCTTCTGCATAGGAAACAATAAATTGAAAAGGCAGCCTACAGAATGGGAGAAATTACTTGTACACCGTATATCTCAGAAGGGGTTAATATCCAAAATATATAAACAAAACTCATACAACTAAATGGAAAAAAAGCAACTAGTTCAATTAAAAATGGGCAAAGGACCTGAAGAGACATTTTTCCAAAGAAGACATATGAATGGCCAGTAGTTACCCGAAAAGTTGCTCAACACTACTCATCAGGGAAATGCAAGATATCACCTCATATTTGTTACAATGTCTATTATCAAAAGATAAGAGATAATAAATGCTGATGAGATTGTAGAGAAAAGGGAAGCCTGTGGGAATTGTTGGTGGGAATGTAAGTTGGTGCAGCCACTATGGAAAGCAGTGTGTAAATTCCTCAAAAAATTAAAAATAGAACTACCATATGATCCAGCAATCCCACTCATGGTTATATATTTAAAAGAAATGAAATAAGTATCTCTAAGAAATATCTGCACTCCCATGATAATTGCAGCATTATTCACAATATCCAAGATATGGAAACAACTTAAATGTCCTTTAAAGGATGAATGGGTAAAGAAAATGTGATATATAGATATATATAGATATATATATATATATATATATATATATATATAGTATGATATATATATATAATTTTATATATATATAATTTTTATATAAAATAGAATAATAGAATATCATTCAGCCATAAAAAGGGAGGGAATCCTGCCACTTGCAACAACATGGATGAAGCTGGAGGGCATTATGCTAAGTGAAGTGAGCCAGATAGAGAAGAGGAAATACTGACTGGTATCGCGTACATGTAAAATCTTTAAAAAAAAAGAAAAGCTGATTTTGTAGAAATAGTGAATAGAATGGTGGTTGCCTGGGGCTGGGAAGAGTGGGAAATAGGGAGATGTACATCAAAGTGTACACACTGTCAGTTGTAAGATAAATAAGTTCTGAGGTTCTAATGTATAGCATGGTGACAATGATTAATAATATGGTATTGTATACTTAAAATTTGCTGAGAGTAAACCTTAAGTGTTCTCGCCACACACATAAAAAGAATTAACTGTGTGTGGTGTGGTGGTGATGAATGTATTAATTATCTTGATCTTGGTAATCATTCCACAATGTATATTATATCATCATATCATCATGTTGTACACTTTAAATACAATTGTATTGACTATTATTTCCCAATGAAGCTGGGGAAGAAAAAAAACAGTTTATTTCTAATTTGTGAAAAGCCCATGCAGTAATTCAGGGATCCAGGCTCCTGACCCCTTGTGGATCTGTCAGTCAACATGCAGCTTCTGAAATTACTTTGGTCATCATTGAGCTAGCCAGAAGGTCAAGGTCATGCAGCATAGATGAAGGAGATTTTAATGGTACTATTTAGGCAATGGTATACATTATTTGTTCGCACATTTTGTTGGCTAGTGCTTTGTTGTATGGTTGACCTGAACTCAGCTAACTATAAAGGAGTTGGGGAAATTTAGTCTAGCTGTGGGCCTGGAAATAAGAGGTTAGACAGACAGTTTGCAGGTTTCTGCCACATTTGCTAATGTAAACTCTTATTTTATGGGCCTTAAAACTACCTAATCTAGTTCACACACTGATTGAATACAGTATGAAAATAATAATATTTTTCTACATAGGAGTATGGTGAAATAAACCTTTTGGAAGTAATCTTACTTCTTAATTTATTTTTGGTGTTGGAAGTTTGAGAAATTAGCATTTATTAAGTGTTTAAGTTCTGTAAATGATGAACCAAGTAGATATAAAGCATATTGCTAGATTTCTCTGAACATCTTTTAATAAATAAGAGAAATCCAGTTTATGACAGAACTGAGAAAAAACATGCTTTGCATAAAGACAAATATGAATAACAAATTTACATTGATATTTAGTATTCCTAATATGGAGAAAATTTTAATTTAATAGAGGTCTATTTTCCAAAAATAACTCCTAAAATACTAATAGCAAATAAGGGGACAGGAATCTATGTAGCTAATCAAAAACTTGCATTTTCCTCATTCATTAAAGTGGGAGAAAAAGATCAAAACATTTTTCCAGTTTTATCTCTGCTCTCTTATCTTGCTCCCCACTCCCCCATCCCTCCTACACAAACATATAAGACAAGTAAATAACCTGAGCAGAAGATGAAAATCATACACATACACAGTGTTCCTTATTTGTTTCCATGTATATGGAAACAAAATAAAATTTGAACTATAAAAAAATAACAAAAGAAACATAAATGTCTCCCTCATCCTGTGACACAAGTATGACAATTATTTTCCCTTAAACATCTATTTGAATTCTTCTAGTGACACTAGGTATACAAAATTACTAGTCATTATAGTTATGATTCACTCTGAATTCCTGAAATTGCATAAAACAAGAGGTAGTCTTCTTTTCTTTAATAAGTTAACATCTAAAAAGCGTGGGTTTTGTTAGAAACTGGGGCATCATGCTTGAACTTTCAATATTATTACTTGATATCCTAATTATATGCATTATACAAATGAAAAGCTGTAGGGACTAAAGTACAGTAGAGGGAGGCAAGTGACTGAAAACAAATCAGGTCTGTGTACATTATTGTGAAGATTTTAGCATTAATAACTTTATTAAATAAAAAATTTAAATGTTGTTTAGAGATTTTAAAAATATAGCCATATTTAGGCATCCCTAAGAAATATAAGCAGAATGCCCAACAGATTGTAATCATTAAATACTTTCCTGTATTTCATCATTTCTATAGTTTCCATTCCAAATTTGCCCTCGAACACTTGTCTTTTGCATACCTCACAATGGAGTGTGAAATTACATCATGCATGTATTTACATTCTTTGAATTTCAGAATGAACAATGTGTTCTTGGAGGGAGAGAAAGAGAAGGGGAAGAGATTGTGGAGAAAAATTAAATAATGAAAGAAATTCAACTGCTTTTGTACTCAAGGCCCTTATGCCCCAAGGTGAACCTAAGGAAGAAGGTGTGGTTTTTGCTGTTGGGGATGAGTGCGGGCTTAATGTCAGTTTCAGAAGCCCTCTCATTGTTTAAGTGTCTTGTAGCCTGAGTGTAATTTTAGTGTTTGAGGACTCATAATTGAGATACTAATGACTCTTAAGTACCAGTCAAAACTTCCATCTGTTGCCAGGTGACAAAACATCTGTCTGATCCATTGTTAGAGGAAAAGCTAGCTTTGGTAGCATTATTGCAGTATGGTCTCTTATTACAAAATTTTCATGGGATGGTCAAAGGGATTACTCCCTTGTGTATGATTTGATTACATATGACTTAGGAATTAACTGATTTTAGAACATTTACCCTGTATGAGATGGGATTCCATTGGATGGGATGTAGTGCTGTATCATTTTTCCTTGTTCCATTTGTATGTTCACAGAGGTCCCCATATTAAATGGGTTTATTTGTATTCTTCTCTTTATTTTTCCAAAGGAAATTTACTGTCATTCTTTCAGCATCATTTATATGTCCTATTTTTCATGTCTTTTCTTGATTCACTTACAGTTTCCAGAACTCAATCTTTAAAAGAGTCACAAGGCAATGAGATGTAACACTTATAATAAAAAAAAACCCCTCTCTTAAATTAGAAAAAACTTCCAAAAATTATATACCTTAAATATTACTGGAGAAGGGTCAATAAATGCATGTTAAAATTCATGAAATATTTTATATTTCCAAATGCATAGTGTTTGTCATGAACCATCTAGTATAGACAATGTTAAAGTGTGGGAATAATTTTTAAAGATTTGAGCTTCAAGAAGATATCTCTTAGAGTTAGATTAGGACAGCAAGAAAGAAAAACCTGGGAAGTTCAATAGGAAGCTTTATGGTAGTGACAATGGTGGTCACCAAAGTGGTGTGGCTCTTGCCTGTGCTGATGCATATTGTGCTGGAGGGGTATTAGAACTGCCTGTATTTTTAACATATCATTAAAATACCTTTGAATGTTTTAAAATAAGCTTAATGTATTATGTAAATGATTTATAAATTGCCATACGTCTTTGGGTTAATCCTAAAATTCTTTTATTCGTGGTTTATTTTCATTTTGGAGATTGCCAAGCCAGAAATCAATACTCAGAATACAAGGGGTGTCTAAAAGAGACTTTATGGAAACTTATGGAAATAAAACTTTTATTTTCTTGTAAGCATTTCTTACTGCCTTTAACATGATCGTACTTTTATCTTGTAGACTAAATCTGTAGTACAATATCAGAATTGATTTTGTAGCTACTTACTGTAATATTAAAAGCTTTATCTGAAGTGGTTATGGTATATAAATACTTGCAGAAGCTGAGAGGCTGCAAATCATATTATATGACTTGTTAAGTTTATAGCATATTTATATAGGTTATTAAGTAGGAAAACCCCACTTCTCCTGTTTGTCTCTCCTTTATTCTTACACTGTTACCACACTCACAACACTTCTGACACCAAATGCCTAGGTTTTTTCCCCCACATCAAGCAGTTCTCTTTTATACCAGCAGGGTGTCCTACAATTTAACTAAATTCTGACACTATCTACCTGGAGATAGTGTCAGATCCCACAGGTTAAGGGCTCAGTCTCCCAAAACTGCTTCCCACTTCATATGCCAATTACAAGTAGTAGATCCCCAGGTTACCCACAACCTTTTTCCAACTTGGCTATAAATCAGAAGTTTCTATGACCTCCTCCCCCTTAGATTTGATTATTTGCTATAATGGCTCATGAACTCAGGGAAACACTTACTTATGTTTACCCATTTATTATATAATAAAGGGTATGATAAAGAATACAGATGAAGAGTCAGAGGAAGAGATACATAGGGTGAGGTCTGGGAGGGTCCCAAGCACAGGAGCTTCTGTCCCTGTGGAGTTAAGGTATACCACTCTCCTGGCACGTGAATGTATTCCCCAACCTGGAGACTCAACAAACTCCAATACTATTGGAATTTTTATAGAGGCTTCATCATGTAGGCATGATCCATCATTAACTCAGTTTCTAGCTCTCCCTTTCCTGGAGAATGGGGAGTAGGGCTTGAAAGTTCCAAGCTTCTAATCATGGTTTGTTATTTCTGGTTCCATCCAGGAGCCCATACCACCTCTTTAGAACAAAACACACTCTTATTACCCAGGAAATTCCGAGGAATTTAGGAGCTCTGTGTCAGCACCTGTTTTTTTGTTTTGTTGTGTTTTTGTTTTGTTTTGTTTTTGTTTGTTTTGCTTTTTAAGAATAACCCAATACAGTAAGGAATCTTCTAAGAGTCATAGGGAAAACTAATGAAGAACTAGGAAGAAATACCTCTTTGTTCATTTCTATGTCATTTATACGTTCCTTTGAGTCAAAGAGCTAACTGAAGACAAGTTTAAAAATTAGAATGCTCCATTCATGATCCTGTTTTATTTAAATCTTTACTTTTGAAAAATCTTTACTTTCTTGTAAGCTGTATTTTTATTTACATAGAATTATTTGAATCTTTCTTAGGGATATATGATTATGAACCAATTCTAATTTGGCTTCACAGGTTGAGAATCTGGCCAATGAAAAATGAGCTTCTTTTTGTGATATTGTTTCACTTCTTCTAAATGCTAATGAGAATTCAAGTTTTCTCCTTATTTTTAGGATTATATTTTGAAGAGACACTGTTCCTTGTGAATACAGGCTGAATCCTTAGAACAGTGTTTCTCAAAATATGGTTCACAACCACCTAAGCTGCTTATTAAAGGGTGGAGTTCTAGATCCAACTGCTGATGAACTGAAAGAGAATTTCTGCATGCAGGGCATAAGAATATGTGTTGCAATAAGCAACATCAAAAGATTCTTATGCACATTAAAGTGGGAAAACCACTCTTTTAGAGTGTACAAAGTTTTCTGGAAAATGTGATATGAAAAAAAATCTATGCATTAATTCCATGCATATTTTTCAGGGAAACATAACTTGAAAAAGTATATATTTATATATAGAGATACATATATTTATGTCTGGGATATTTTATCACTTTATTTCAGGATTTTAAAGATGCTTATTTTTTTTTTAATATATTAATTCCTCAGTATTGTAAAACTATGTTAGGGATTTTTATTGAATACATCATTACTTGTCAAACAGTAACATGTAAAAATCTTACAGAAAAATCTTCTCAGGTATACAGCATGGATATATATGTGTTAAGTTAGAGAAAGGTATTAGCTGACAATAACTACAAGTAAGATATATCATACTTTATGCCCATTAAGTGTATCGTTATAAATTTTTTCAGTTGTAGTGTAACCTATGAAATTGTGATATAGCTCCTATAGTACTGTAGCAACATTTCATTACACCACTGAGCCATATTGTTGTGCAGTCAAAGTTTCTGTACAAGTGAAGGACTTGTAATGAAAAGCTATCAAACAAGGCATGCAGAACATGGATATTTCATTTGTATCAGATGAATGTGTATCTAAAATATAGAAGGGTGTGAACCTATCATTATTAACATTGCATGAATTTTGTTCTTGGCATTTTAATAATCTTCAAGTGTAAGAAAGTACTTCTTCCTTTATTTCTCTGTCTGTAAATCCAATTATTTGACACTCATCTCAAACCATTATTATTTCTATCAAGAATGTGCTTGTATTTTTCCAGTTTATTTTTTCTAATACATCTTTATTGGAGTATAATTGCTTCACAATGCTGTATTGCTTTCTGTTGTACAACAAAGCAAATCAGCCACATGCATACATATATCCCCATATTTCCTCCCTCTTGAACCTCCTGCCACCCTCCCAATCCCAACACTCTAGATCATCACAAAGCACCGAGCTCATCTCCTTGTGCTATGCTGCTGCTTCCCACTAAATATCTATTTTACATTTGGTAATGTATATATGTCGCTGCTACTTTCACTTCACCCAAGCTTCCGCCTCCCCATCTATGTCCTCAAGTCCATTCTCTATGTCTACATCTTTATTCCTGCCCTGCCACTAGGTTCATCAGTACCATTTCTTTTTTTTTTTTTTAGATTCCATATATATATATACGTTAGCATACGGTATTTGTTTTTCTCTTTCTGACTTACTTCACTCTGTATTACAGACTCTAGGTCCATCCACCTCACTACAAATAACTCAATTTCATTTCTTTTTATGGCTGTGTAATATTCTATTGTATATATGTGCCACATCTTCTTTATCCATTCATCTGTCGATGGACACTTATGTTGCTTCCATGTCCTGGCTATTGTAAATAGTGCTGCAGTGAACATTGTGGTACAGGACTATTTTTGAATTACGGTTTTCTCAGGGTATATGCCCAATAGTGGGATTTCTGGGTCATATGGTAGTTCTATTTTTAGTTTTTTAAGGAACCTCCATACTGTTCTCCAAAGTGGTTGTATCAACTTACATTCCCACCAACAGTGCAGGAGGGTTCCCTTTTCACCACACACTTTTCAGCATTTATTGTTTCTAGAGTTTTGATAATGGCTATTCTGACCGGTGTGAGGTGATAGCTCATTGTAGTTTTGATTTGCATTTCTCCAATAATTGGTGATGTTGAACATCTTTCCATGTGCCTCTTGGCCATCTATATGTCTTCTTTGGTGAAATGTCTATTTAGGTCTTCCACCCATTTTTTAATTGGATTGTTTGTTTTTTTGATATTGAGCTCCATAAGCTGTTTGTATATTTTGGAGATTAATCCTTTGTCCATTGTTTCATTTGCAAATATTTTCTCCCATTCGGAGGGTTGTCTTTTCGCCTTGTTTATGGTTTCCTTTGCTGTGCAAAAACTTTTAAGTTTCATTAGGTCCCATTTGTTTATTTTTATTTTTATTTTCATTACTTTATGAGGCGAGTCAAAAAATATTTTGCACTTGTTTATGTCAAAGAGTGTTTTTTCCTATGTTTTCCTCTAACAGTTTTATAGTGTCTGGTCTTACATTTAGGTCTTTAATCCATTTTGAGTTTATTTTTGTGTATGGTCTTAGGGAGTTTCTAATTTCATTCTTTTAGATGTAGGTGTCCAGTTTTCCCAACACCACTTATTGAAGAGGCTGTCTTTTCTCCATTGTATGTTCTTGCCTCCTTTGTCATAAATTAGGTGACTAAATGTGCATGGGTTTATCTCTAGGTTTTCTATCCTGTACCATTGATCTGTATTTCTGTTTTTGTGCCTGTACAATACTGTCTTGATTACTATAGCTTTGTAGTATATTTTGAAGTTGGGGAGCCTGATTCCTCCAGCTCCATTTTTCTTTCTCAAGATTGCTTTGGCTATTTGGGGTCTTTTGTGTTTCCATACGAATTGTAAAATGTTTTGTTCTAATTCTGTGAAGAATGCCATTGGTAGTTTGATAGGGGATTGCATTGAATCTGTAGTTTCCAGTTGTTTCTAAAAACACATTTTAAAAAGCATCCCTTTGATAGTCAATGTTACCCTTTAATAGTCGAATTAGGCATGCAAAAATCTGCCTAATTATTTAGTAAATGAGGCAATTTTCTCTAGCAAGAGAAGGAAAAAATATAAGGAACACATTTTCAAAAGATAAACACTTCGTGAATTTTTTAACATTCTAAGATGATGAATATATCCACAAAGTTCCTTGATCTTTAAAACATTTTTCTGTATTCATAATTTTTTAGTTTTAATATAACATACATATAGAGAAGCATGTACAATTCCATAATTTATCACTACACTGACACTCTTGTAATCTTTACTCAGGTCAAAAAAAAAAAAAAAAAGAACATTACTACTACCCATAGGCATCCCATGTGTTTCTTCCAAATTATAAATTCTGATCCTCTTCCCAGAAGAAACCTCTCCTGAATTTTGCCTCCTATATACGTCTGTTGGTTTATGTCAGCATATAACTCAAACATATACATATATATTATTTACATGCTATTTCCTTGAATTCAAGAAGAACAATTATGGACTGGTTTCTCCTAATAAATGCAAAAACAGAATTTATATATAAGAAAGAAGAGAAATGAAGAAGGAAAAACTACAATTAAAATAGCACACTTTACTTTCCTTTCCTTCAGTAAGATGCTGGCAGTAGGTAAAGAGATCAGTTATGTTTTTCTGTCTTTAGACATTGAAATGATAACCAAAGAAACCAATTTCAGTTGATTAAGGATTCTTCAGAATATGTTGGTTATATAACCATAGATATATAAGTAAAAGGATGCCTCTGTAGTCTGACTGCCAGTATCTTTTTTTAGCCCCTCTGTCCCAATTATGCCAGACCTGTACCATTTTGCATAAACACTCATATACTTAGGTATGTGTTTCTGTTGGATAATATATTTTAGAAGTGGAAATAAGGTCTCATAGACAATGTGTGTGCTTAACTTCAGTGAACACTGCCAAACAATTTTCCAAAATGCTTGTACAAATTTAAAATCTCACTGGTAGTTAGAGTTCCAGTTGTACCATATCCTCTCCAACACTTTAAAAAAAATTTTTATTGAAGTACAGTTGATTTACAATGTTGTGTTCATTTCTGCTGTACAGCAGAGTGATTCAGTTATACATATATATGTTCTTTTTCATATTCTTTTCCATTATGGTTTTTCACAGGATATTGAATATAGTTCCTTCTACTATACAGTAGGACCTTGTTTTTTATCTTCCATCACTTTTTAATGACCTTTTCTGAAGGGTGTGTAACAGTATCTTATTGTAGTTTAAATTACATTTCCTAATAACTAATGGAACGTGATGTTAACAGCCTTTCCTCTCACCTCAAGGATAACCTGAGGATTTGACTATTCATTGAATCCTCCTTGCAGCATGAAGTCAGTGAGTTTATGGGAGTGTATATAGCATCCAATATAAATGTTATGTACCAACCCAATCACCTGTACCTCATTGTTGAGACTGTTCATTGAATAATAGATTACTGACAAGTGACATGTAATTGATGAGGTACAGATAAACTGGAAAATGGCAGCTAGTCATATACTCCTAAAGGGGCTAAAGGGATAGCAATGTGTCTAGAAATGATAGCTTTACAGGTACTCCAGGCCCAGTTGTTCTTCTCTCTTGACTACATGAAACCCAAATGGGGAGTGGGACCTTAAGAATCATACCTGGAGTTATAAGCCTCCTGTACGTTGTTAGTGTACATGTTGTCCTGTATTCTTTCTTGAGGTTTGGGTTTTGAGTAAAACCTATTGGATCTCATGAATTTGTCCTTCCATAGCTGTATTAGTGTTGGTTGATCAGAGTGGATTATGTAATTTATGAGTTACGTAATTTGTGGTCACCTCTTCATACAATTTTAGAAAGTTTCTATTCACTTTTCTTGTCCATTTTTCTATTGGGTTGTCACCTTCTTCATACCGATTTGAAAAAATTTGCTGTAAATTCTTGATATAAGCCCTTTGGCAGTTATATTTATTCTAAAAAACTTCTTGCCTTTTCATTCTCTTTATAAAGACTTCAGTCACAGGAAGTTCAAAATTTTAATACATTCTAATTTATTAATATTTTTCATTTTGTTTAGTGCTTCCTGTGTTCTGTTTAATAAATCTTTTACTACTCTAAGGTCATGAAGTTATTCTCCAGTGTTAACTTCTAAAGTCTATACATTTTACCTTTTACATTTGGATTTGTAATCCACCTGGAATTTATTTTTGTGTGAAATTAAGTAGCAGTAAAGTTTCATTTTTCCTATGTGGACCTCAAATTGATCCAGCACCAATTCTTGAAAAAACTGCACTTCTCCCACTTTCTCTATCATACCCCTTTTATTATAGTTGAAGGGAACATATGGATTTGGGTCTGTTTCTGAATGCTCTTTTCTGTTCTGTTCATTTATTTCTATCCTTGGCTACATCACAGTCTTAATCATTGTTCTTTTGTAGTAAATTTTGATGTGTGATATGGCAGATCTCCTAACCTTGTTCTTATCCAAGAGTGTTTTTCTCTTTGTGGTGCTTTGCATTTCTATATGAATTTTAGAATCAGATTATACATTTTCATACATATGTATACATAAAAATATACACACAAACACTGTTAGCATTTGGCAGGGGGTTGCACTGAATTTATAAATTATTTGGGGGAGAATTGACATCTTTACAGTAATGATACTTCCAATCCATAAAAATAGTTTATCCATTCATTTATTTAGATTTTTATACTTTTCTCTCACTTAATAATTTTCCATGTAAAAGTCTTACATACCTTTCATTAGCTATATTCCTACATATTTGTTATTTATTGATGCTATTTTTAATGGTATATTTTACAATTTTATCTTCTTTTGTGGTTAATATATAGAAATTCATTTGGTTTTTGTATATCAACCTTTGATTCAACAATCTTCCAAAATCCACTCTAATTCTAATGTTTATCTGTAGATTCTTTTGGACTTTCTATATGAACAAATCATATGATCTACTTAGAGTAACGTTTTTATGACTTATTTTCCTATCTGTTCGGCTTTAATCTGTTTTTCTTGCCTATTTGCGTTAGCAAAGACCTGTAGTACCTAAATAGAAGTAGCGAAGATGGATTGTGATAGCTTGGGTGTTTTTTAAAATTGTAGTGAAATATGCATAACATAAAATTTACCATATTAATAATTTTTGAAGTGTACAGTAGTGATAAGTGCATTTAAGTTGTTGTGCAGCCATCGCCACCATCAATCTTCAGAACTATTTCATCTTGCAAAACTGAAACTCGGTACCCTTAAACAATAACTCTCCATTGCTTCCTCCCTTTAGCCCCTGGCAATCACCATTCTACTTTCTGTCTCTATGAATTCAACCTACTTATATAAGTGGAATCAAATAGTATTTGTCTTTTTGTGACTGATTTATTTCACTTAGCATAATGTCTTCAAAGTTCATGCATGTTGTAGCATGTGTCAGAATTTACTTCTTTTTAAAGGCTGAATAATATTCCATTGTATGTATATAGCACATTTTGTTTATCCACTTATGTGTTGATGGATCCTTTGGTTATTAACACCTTTTTGGCTATTGTGATTAATGCTGCTATGAACAGGTAGCATTACATGAAGCACTGGTTTTTTTAAAGCAAACCTTTACTCTCTTTCTGCTATGGATTGATTATACTTTTCTGCTCCATTAATGTTGGGGTTGGTCCTATGAATTGTTTTGACAAATGCAACACTAGTAGATGTGACACAAGCAAAAGCTTTAGATGAGCTTTCTCAGTGGAACTTGTCCACTTGTACTTCTACCATCATCATGAGAGAAAAATGACTCAAGCAGCTTCCCGGTTTTTGAAGGATGTACGTCATGTTGAATAGACCTAGGCAAAACCCCAGATTGAAGGCAAATTCTTTTGGTGATGATCCACAGTTGTTCAAACACAAATAAATGATTGTTATTTTAAGCCAATAGGTTGAGGAGAGGGGTGTTATGCATCATTATTATGGCAATGCCAATTCTTGATATTTTATCATTAAATACGATTGTTGTAAGTTTTTAAAATAGATATCATTTATCATATTAGAAAGTTTCCTTCTATTTCTAGGTTTACATTTTTAAATAATCTTACTGAAGTACATTTCTCATATCATAAAGTTCACACATTTCAAACATTATAATTCAACTATTTTTAGTAACTTTACTTTTCTCTCTTCCTAGCTTTCTAGCTTATTCATTTTTTTTTAATTGGAGTAAAATTGCCTTACAATAATGTGTTAGTTTCTGCTGTACAATGAAGTGAATCAGCTATATGTATACCTATATCCCTTCCCTCTTGAGCCTCCCCCCAACCCACCCCTCCAGGTCATCACAGAGCACCAAGGTGAGCTCCCTGTGCTATACAGAAGCTTCCCACTAGCTATCTATTTTACATGTGGTAGTGTATTTATGTCAAACCTAATCTCCCAATTCGTCCTACCCCCCCTTCCCCCCACCATGTCCACATGTCTGTTCTCTATGTCTACGTCTCTATTCCTGCCCTGCAAATAGGTTCATCTGCACCATTTTTCTAGATTCCACATATATGCGTTAATATACGACATTTGTTTTTCTCTTTCTGGCTTACTTCACTCTGTATGACAGACTCTAGGTCCATCCACATCTCTACAAATGACCCAATTTCGTTCCTTTTTATGGCTGAGTAATATTCCATTGTATATATGTACCACATCTTCTTTACCTATTCATCTATTGTTGGACATTTAGGTTGTTTCCGTGTTCTGGCTATTGTGCTTTCTAGCTTATTCATGAATGGAAGTTTAGATGTTGAATTCCATCACATGCCTTTTCTATGTCTATTGAGAAACTTGTAGTTTTTCTTATTTTCTAAATGTGGTGAATTCCATAATTTGAGTTTCATATGGAAAAAAGCATTGTAAATGTAATATAAAGACAAGATAGTAGTGCCAAATTGTCCTTATCTATATATCTGTGGATTTAGTATTTATATTTATGAGATATGTTGTATTCTTATTTTTTCCTTTTTGTAATGCCCTTATCTTACTTAGGTATGCTTAGGTGTCTAGGCTATTTTGGCCTTCTAACATGGGTTGAAAATCATCACCTTTTCCACGTTCTCAAAGCTTGTTTAAAATTGGTAATAATTCTTCCTTAAATGTGTGATAGTATTCACTGATGACACAAATACATTTTCCTTCTTTCAAAGAAAATTTTGTTTGTGCTGGAAATTCATAAGAGATTTATGAAAAACAAATACAAAGACTAATCCTCTGCATAGCTAATTTACAATGCAAATTGAATCCCTAAACTTAGAGGGTCCATTTGATACTGTTAGGGCATTTATTAGGAAAGATGGGATTCTTAAATTTTGGATGGAGTCTGTGTTAGAGTGCCCAAGACTACCCTCAGGCTTGATGATTCACTAGAAGGACTCACAGGACTCAGAAAAAGCTGTTATACTCAGCCATGGTTTATTACAGTGAAAGGATATGTATTAAAATCAGCAATGGGAAAGGACACATGGGGCAAAGTCCAAGGCAAACCAGACACAAGCTTCCAAGTTTTTCTTTCCAATGGAGTTACACAGGGACACAATTAACTCTTATATCAGTGATGTGTGACAACAAGGGCAAAGTACTGCTAACCAGAGAAGCTGCTCACCTGAGCTTTGGTGTCCAGGTTTTTTATTAGGGGTCAGTCATGTAGGCATGCAGCATCCAGTCCCCTGAGCAAAAACAGGTATTCACCATAAATCACTTTGTTAGGATAAACTTAACTGGTCACACTAGCCTTAGCATGGCCCAAGGCCCCAGGCATACAAAAAACACATTATCAGGTAGAATATTCCAACAGCTCAGAGGATATCTTTCAGGAGCTGTCCAAGGGCCAGTCCTGGAGGCTTTTTATTTGGAAAGATGTTTTCCAAAAGAAATTTCTTTGGAATGTGCAGGGTTTGAGTAACCTAGTCTTGCTGAGTTAGGTATTTCAGGTATACCTTCTTTATGTCTTGTTAGGACTCTTGTCTTAAAATCTATTGTATATGATAATAATTTAGCTACATCAAGTTTTTAACATTATTCTTATTGTGCATATTTTCCATATTTTTGACCATACTCTGTCCTTATATTGAAGATTTGTCTCATAAGTAGCATACAGTGTGTCTCCTTTTTTTTGTTCATTTATTTTTATTCTTTAGTTTGAAATTTTAGTCCATTTATATTTTTAAAATTACTGAAATATATAGGTTAAATTGAACAAAATCTGGAATTTATTTTCCCTTTTCTTTTAATATTATGTGCTTTGTGTTATTCCATTTCCACCCTATATTAACTTGTTAGATACACCATATTTTACTATTTTATTTGTTATCCTAGAAAATAAAATATGAATTCTTGGCATTTTAAGTTTGAAATGTTACAGCTTGTTAAACAATGAAAGGGCTTTCAACCCTTTAACTCCCTCTTTTGAGTTGTGTCTTATTTTTGTGTGTGTGTGTGTATTTAAATCTGTATACATATTAAACACCACATGGTTAGCTTGGTAATTTATATAATAGTAAGTTTGTATTTGTAAGTTTCTTGAGAAAATTGCCTGGCCATGCTATATAAGAGTTTGATTTTATTACTTTTACAGAAGAAATGTGATCAATTTTCCTCTATAATCAGTTTTGTTCTTCATTTCTTTACTTCATACATTTACCCACACAGCTACTCTTTTATTGGCCTTTATTCCTTTGTTGTCTTTCTTAGCTTTCATCTGGGGTGATTTTCTTGTGCCTGGGAAACACTTATTAGCATTCTCTTCAGTGCAAATCTGCTGGTAATGATTTCTCTCACTTTTTGTTTGTCTGAATATTCCTTTAGGTTGCCTTCATTTCTAAAGAATATTTTGTTAATAGAGAATTCTATGTTGAAACATTTTTTCTCTCATTCATTTAGAGTTCTCATTATATTTTATTTTGACATTCCTTATGTCTTTTGAGTAATCTGTTGTTGGTTTTTCTGTTATTCCTTTAGAGGTAATGACTTTTTCCCTTGAAGCTTTCTAAGATTTTTTCTTTTTCATTGTTTTTTTCATCAGCTTTATTCTTAAATGCCTAAGTGTGTTGTTATTTCTATTTATCCAACATGGTATTTAAAAAACTTATTTAATATATGGCTTGATGTCTTTACTCAGTTTGAGAAGTTTCTCAGTGTTTACATTTTATTCAGCGTTTTTGCACTATTTTATCCTTCAGTCCTTCTGGGTCACTCTTTTCTGAATTTTCCATCATTTTTGTGTGTTTTTGTGATTAGTCTATATATTTTATTCCAAACAAATTTTTCAGTTCATTAACTCTCTCCTCAACTGTGTATTCCAGTTCATTGAGTGTCTTATTTCAATTATTGTGTTTTCAGTTCTAAAACCTTCCATTTTATTCCTTTTATGGGATAAAATTTCTCTCATCGTATTTAATTCCTTGACATGTTAATCATAGATTATTTTGAGTCCATGTATGAGAACTCTGTTCTCTTGTAGGACTGTTTTTACTGTCTGAGGGTGTTGTTTGTTTGCTTGCTTTGTTTTTTAGTCCAGTCTTTAACTTCTATGTGCTACTCCTTAACTTCAAGAGTTATTTTAAAGTTACAGTAATGAAGAGAGTATAATATTGATTAAAAAAAATAGGGTAACTGATAAATGGAACAGAATAGAGTCCAGATATAGACTCTCAGTTACATAGTAAATCTGTTTTCAATAAAGATTCTATAGTAGTTTCCTATAGCTCTTGTAACAAATTATCACAACCTTTGTGGCTTAAAAAAATGTATTCTGTTACAGTTCTGGAGGCCAGAAGTCCAAACTGGGTTTCACTGGGCCAAAATCAGGGTGTTGTCAGGGTTGCACTCTCTCCAGGACTCTAGAGAAGGATTGGTTTCCCTGCCTTTTCCTGTTTCCAGTGACTACCTGTATTGCTTGGTTTGTGGCCTTTTCCTCTATCTTCAAAGCCAGTGGCATAGCATCTTCTCTTTTGGACTCTACTTTTTGTCCCCAGTACATGGCCACCTTTTATTCTGTAGTAAAATCTCACCCTCCCTTCTTATAAGAACTCTTGTGATCATACTTAGAGTCCATCTGGACAATCTGAGATAATTTTCCCATCTCAAAATTCTTAAATTAATCTGGAAAGTCCCTTTGTCATATAAGGTGACATTCACAGGTCCCAGGGATTAGGACCTGGATATCTCTGGGGGTCACTAGTCAGCCTATCTAGATGCTAAGGCAATTCAATGGGTTATTAATATTTTCAGCATATAGTCCTAAAACTATTGGAGAGCCATAAACTAGCTAGCTAGCTGGCCAGCCATCTAGCCAGCCACTCAAAGGAAGGACGGAAAGTGGGAAGAATGAAAAGAAGGAAGATCTCTTTACCTGATACCTTATAACATTTTTAACTTACCATGGATCATTGAGTTAAATATGAGAGTTAAAACTATGCAACTTTAAGAAAGATTTCCTAAATATGACAGATTCCTAAATATGACAAAAACTCATGAGGTATTAAAAAAAAATCAATAAATTGGACTTCATCAAAATTAAAAACTTCTGCTCTTGGGCTTCCCTGGTGGCGCAGTGGTTAAGAATCCGCCTGCCAAGGCAGGGGACACGGGTTCGAGCCCTGGTCCGGGAAGATCTCACATGCTGCGGAGTAACTAAGCCTGTGTGCCGCAACTACTGAGCCTGCACTCTAGAGCCTGTGAGCCACTGCTACTGAACTCACATGCCACAACTACTGACCCCCGTGTGCCTAGAGCCGGTGCTGCACAACAAGAGAAGCCACGGCAGTGAGAAGCCCACGCACGGCAACGAAGAGTAGCCTCCGCTCACCGCAACTAGAGAAAGCCTGCACGCAGGAACGAAAACCCAATGCAGCCAAAAATAAATAAATAAATAAATAAATTCATTAAAAAAAAAAATTTTTGCTCTCAAAAAACACCATTTTGAAAATGAAAAGACAATCTCCAGACTGGGCATAAATATTTGTAAAACATACATCCTGAGAAAGGACGTGTCTAGAATATATAAAAACTCTTACGACTCAATAAGACAAATAACCCGATAAAAATGTGCCATAATTCCAACACTTACTTAACAAAAGAAGATATACTGATGACAAATAAGCACATAAAAAGATGCTCAAAATCATCTAGACCTCCCTATAGGTAAGATTTATTAAGATACCAAATCATAGAATTGTCTCTGTATTCTTTTACACTGAAAACAAACCTCTGCTTTCTAGACCTTCCCCCAAATCACCCTAAAATCCAAACCCTACAATAAGTAATTTCTAACACCTTCCTACTAAGATTCCACACAGATCCCCATGGTGTACATTATTCCTCATAGCAATGAGTAGTAAACCCAATTTGTTAGCTGGAGGGAAGGCATCAGTGGTTAGTGATAGTTTCAAGATTCTGTTTCTGAAGAGAGAAAGAGAGAGGGAGAACCTTCAAAACTCCCACCAACACATCACATCTAACTCTGTTCTAACATTGACACTAACAACTTCCAACTTATTATATATGTTTCAGTCTAACACTAATGCCCCATTTTGTGCACTAGAACACATTCACTGTAGCCTACTCAAAACCATTATTCCAGCAAGTCTCCCCTAAGGACTAGCACAGAACAGCTGGTATCAGCATGGACTTTACAGCTAGATTTCCTGGATTTATATCCCAGCTCTGCCACTCTTTGTATGATCTGGAGTAACTTAGTTACCTTCTCTGTGTCTTGTCTCAATTTTCACACCTTTTAAATATAAGGATATTAATAATACATCATAGTATTGTGAAGAATAAATAAGTTATTTTTTGTAAGTGATTTATAAGAGGGCTTTGCTGATTGTTAGCATGATAATGACTTTAATACATCTCTCTGCATCATCAAATTTCTTTCTCTATTAGATCATTTCCATTAATACAAAACATACTTCTTTATTTTCTCTCTTATTTAAAAAATAACCTTCTCTTAATTCTGCTTTCTCCTCTAGCAACTGCCCCATTTAAAAAATCTCCTTTACAGCCAAATTCCTGGAGAGTTAACTCTACTCCTTGTCTCTAAATCCTTTTCTCCCTGTCTCAGGTTTTTGCCCCCATCATGCCTCTGAATTTGGTCTTTTCAAAGTTACAAATCACCCCCTGCCCATTTTGTAAACATAATGGTTAATTCTCAATTTTTATTTTACTTGCACTATTAGTGTTGTGTATAGTTATAGAGTTAATTTCTCCCCTCTCTTAGATATCCTTTCTTTACTTGGCTTCAAGTACTCCATAAACTTCTGCCATCTCATTGGTCCCTTTTTATAGTTATTTCCTTTCTCCCTGGCTTTTTAATATTGGTGAGTGCCAAGGCCTCATCATTGGTCCCTTTCTCTAAGTGTCCTCACTCTCTTGGTGAGCTCGTATCTTCCAGTGACTTTTAATATCATCACAAGCCAGTGCCTCTTAAATATGCATTTTTGCCCAAACCCATCTCCCAAAGTGTAGGATAATAATAGACCAATACCCTCCTGACACCCCCAATTCAAAATACTTGGACCTCAATATCCTGATCTTCCCTCACCAAATATGCTCAGCCAATTACTCCCCCACCCCCAATTTTAGTTGTTCTCTATACTTCGAGTTGTTCAGAATAACTTGGTGTTACCCTTGACTCCTTTCTTTCTCTCATACCCCATATCAAATCCTGTTGTTCCAGACTTTTTTTCTTTTTAACACCTTTATTGGAGTATAATTACTTTACAATGGTGTGCTAGTTTCTGCTGTATAACAAAGTGAATCAGCTATACATATACATATATCACCTTATCCCCTCCCTCTTGCGTCTCCCTCCCACCCTCCCTATCCCACCCCTTTAGGTGGTCACAAAGCACCGAGCTGATCTCCCTGTGCTATGTGGCTGCCTCCCACTAGCCATCTATTTTATATTTGGTAGTGTATATATGTCCATGCCACTCTCTCACTTCGTCACAGCTTCCCCTTCCCCCTCCCCATGTCCTCAAGTCCATTCTCTACATCTGCATCTTTACACCTGTCCTGCCCCAAGGTTCTTTAGAACCTTTTTAAAATTTTTTTAGATTCCATATATATGTGTTAGCATACAGTATTTGCTTTTCTCTTTCTGACTTACTTCATTCTGTATGACAGACTCTAGGTCCATCCACCTCAATACACGTAACTCAATTTTGTTTCTTTTAATGGCTGAGTAATATTCCATTGTATGTATGTGCCACATCTTCCTTATCCATTTGTCGAAGGACACTTAGGTTGCTTCCATGTCCTGGCTATTGTAAATAGTGCTGCAGTGAACATTGTGGTACATGACTCGTTTTGAATTATGGTTTTCTTAGGGTATATGCCCAGTAGTGGGATTGCGGGGTCATATGGTAGTTCTGTGTTTAGTTTTTTAAGGAACCTCCATACTGTTCTCCATAGTGGCTGTATCAATTTACATTCCCACCAACAGTGCAAGAGGGTTCCCTTTTCTCCACACCCTCTGCAGCATTTACTGTTTGTAGATTTTTTGACGATGGCCATTCTGACTGGTGTGAGGTGATACCTCATTGTAGTTTTGATTTGCATTTCTCTAATGATTAGTGATGTTGAGCATCCTTTCATGTGTTTGTTGGCAATCTGTATATCTTCTTTGGAGAAATGTCTATTTAGGTCTTCTGCCCATTTTTGGATTGGGTTGTTTTTTTTTTGTTATTGAGCTGCATGAGCTGCTTGTAAATTTTGGATATTAATCCTTTGTTAGTTGCCTCATTTACAAATATTTCCTCCCATTCTGAGGGTTGTTTTTTTTTTTGTCTTGTTTATGTTTTCCTTTGCTGTGAAAAAGCTTTTAAGTTTCACTAGGTCCAATTTGTTTATTTTGTTTTTATTTCCATTTCTCTAGGAGGTGGGTCAAAAAGGATCTTGCTGTGATTTATGTCATAGAGTGTTCTGTCTATGATTTCCTCTAAGAGTTTTAGAGTGTCTGGCCTTATATTTAGGTCTTTAATCCATTTGGAGTTTATTTTTATATATGGTGTTAGGGAGTGTTCTAATTTCATTCTTTTACATGTAGCTGTCCAGCTTTCCCAGCACCACTCATTGAAGAAGCTGTCTTTTCTCCATTGTATATTTTTGCCTCATTTATCAAAAATGAAGTGACCATAGGTGCATGGGTTTATCTCTGGGCTTTCTATCCTGTTGCATTGATCTATATTTCTCTTTTTGTGCCAGTACCATAATGTCTTGATTACTGTAGCTTTGTAGTATAGCCTTAATTCAGGGAGCCTGATTCCTCCAGCTCTGGTTTTCTTTCTCAAAATTGCTTTAGCTATTCAGGGTGTTTTGTGTTTCCATACAAATTGTGAAATTTTTTTGTTCTAGTTCTGTGAAAAGTGCCATTGGTAGTTTGATAGGGATTGCACTGAATCTGTAGATTGCTTTGGGTAGTACAGTCATTTTCACAATGTTGATTCTTCCAATCCAAGAACATGGTATATCTCTCCATCTATTTGTATCATCTTTAATTTCCTTCATCAGTGTCTTATAGTTTTCTGCATATAGGTCTTTTGTCTCCTTAGGTAGGTTTATTCCTTGGTATTTTATTCTTTTTTTTGTTTGTTTGTTTGTTTGTTTGTTTATTTTTTAGCTGCATTGGGTCTTTGTTGCTGCATGTGGGCTTTCTCTAGTTGGCGGTGAGCGGGGGCTACTCTTCCTTGCGGTGCACGGGCTTCTCATTGCGGTGGCGTCTCTTGCTGCGGAGCATGGGCTCTAGGCACGCGGGCTTCAGTAGCTGTGGCACGTGGGCTCAGTAGTTGCGGCTCGCAGGCTCTAGAGCGCAGGCTCAGTAGTTGTGGCGCACAGGCTTAGTCGCTCCGCGGCATGTGGGATCTTCCCAGACCAGGGCTCGAACCCGTGTCCCCTGCATTGGCAGGCGGATTCTTAACCACTGTGCCACCAGGGAAGTCCCTTTATTCTTTTTTTGCAATGGTAAATGGGAGTGTTTCCTTAATATCTCTTTCTGATTTTTCATTGTTAGTGTATAGGAATGCAAGAGATTTCTGTGCATTAATTTTGTATCCTGCTACTTTACCAAATTCATTGATTAACTCTAGTAGTTTTCTGGTAGAGTCTTTAGGATTCCCTATGTATAGTGTCATGTCATCTGCAAACAGTGACACTTTTACTTCTTCTTTTCCGATTTGGATTCCTTTTATCTCTTTTTCATCTCTGATTGCTGTGGTTAAAACCTCCAAAACTATGTTGAATAATTGTGGTGAGAGTGGGCAACCTTGTCTTGTTCCTGATCTTAGTGGAAATGGTTTCAGTTTTTCACCATTGAGAATGATGTTGGCTGTGGGTTTGTCATTTATGGTCTTTATTATGTTGAGGTAAGTTCCCTCTATGCCTACTTTCTGGAGGGTTTTTATCATAAATTTGTGTTGAATTTTGTCAAAAGCTTTTTCTGCATCTATTGAGATTATCATATGGTTTTTCTCCAATTTTTTAATATGGTTTATCACATTGATTGACTTGCGTATATTGAAGTATCCTTGCATTCCTGGGATAAACCCCACTGATCATGGTGTATAATCCTTTCAATGTGCTGTTGGATTCTGTTTGCTAGTATTTTGTTGAGGATTTTTGCATTTATATTCATCAGTGTTACTGGGCTGTGGTTTTCTTTGTGACACCTTTGTCTGGTTTTGGTATCAGGGTGATGGTGGCCTCATAGAATGAGTTGGGTAGTGTTCCTCCCTCTGCTATATTTTGGAAGCATTTGAGAAGGATAGGTGTTAGCTTTTCTCTAAATGTTTGACAGAATTCACCTGTGAAGCCATCTGGTCCTGAGCTTTTGTTTGTTGGAAGATTGTTAATCACAGTCTCAATTTCAGTGCTTGTGATTGGTCTGTTTATATTTTCTATTTCTTTCTTGTTCAGTCTCGGAACATTGTGCTTTTCGAAGAATTTGTCCATTTCTTCAAGGTTGTCCATTTTATTGGCATATAGTTGCTTGTAGTAATCTCTCATGACCGTTTGTATTTCTGCAGTGTCAGTTGTTACTTCTCCTTTTTCATTTCTAATTGTATTGATTTGGGTCTTCTCCTTTTTTATTTTTATGAGTCTGGCTAATGGTTTATCAATTTTGTTTATCTTCTCAAAGAACCAGCTTTTAGTTTTATTGATGTTTGCTATTGTTTACTTCATTTCTTTTTCATTTATTTCTGATCTGAGTTTTATGATTTCTTTCCTTCTGCTAACTTTGGGGTTTTTTGTTCTTCTTTCTCTAATTGTTTTGGGTGCAAAGTTAGGTTGTTTATTTGAGATGTTTTTTGTTTCTTGAGATAGGATTGTATTGGTATAAACGTCCCTCTTAGAACTGCTTTTGCTGCATCCTATAGGTTTTGGGTTGTCGTGTTTTCATTGTCATTTGTTTCTAGGTATTTTTTGATTTCCTCAGTGATCTCTTGGTTATTTAGTAGTGTATATTGTTTTGCCTCCATGTGTTTGTATGTTTTACCTTTTTTTCCCCTGTGATTGATATCTAGTCTCATAGTGTTGTTGTCAGAAAAGATACTTGATATGATTTCAGTTTTCTTAAATTTACCGAGGCTTGATTTGTGACCCAAGATATGATCTGTTCTGGAGAATGTTCCATGAGCACTTGAGAAGAAAGTGCATTCTGTTGTTTTTGGATGAAATGTCCTATAAATATCAGATAAGTCCATCTTGTTTAATGTATCATTTAAAGCTTGTGTTTCCTTATTTATTTTCATTTTGGATGATCTATCCATTGGTGAAAGTGGGGTGTTAAAGTCCCCTACTATGATTGTGTTACTGTCAATTTCCCCTTTTATGGCTGTTAGAATTTGCCTTGTGTATTGAGGTGCTCCTATGTTGGGTGCATAAATATTTACAATTGTTATATCTTCTTCTTGGATTGATCCCTTGATCATTATGTAGTGTCCTTCTCTGTCTCTGGTAATAGTCTTTATTTTAAAATCTATTTTGTCTGATATGAGAATTGCTACTCCAGCTTTCTTTTTTTTTTTTTTTTTTTTTTTAATTAGAAATTTTCTGTGCACCAGAGAGCCTGTGTTTTTTTTTTTTTTTTTGTTTTGTTTTTTTTTTTTTAATTTTTATAGCTACTTTTATTTTTATTTATTTATTTATTTTTGGCTGTGCTGGGTCTTCGGTTCGTGCGAGGGCTTTCTCTAGTTGCGGCAAGTGGGGGCCACTCTTTGTCGCGGTGCGGGGACCGCTCTTCATCGCGGTGCGCGGGCCTTTCACTATCGCGGCCCCTCCCGTTGCGGGGCACAGGCTCCAGACGCGCAGGCTCAGTAATTGTGGCTCACGGGCCCAGCCGCTCCGTGGCATGTGGGATCTTCCCAGACCAGGGCTCGAACCCGCGTCCCCTGCATTAGCAGGCAGATTCTCAACCACTGCGCCACCAGGGAAGCCCTCCAGCTTTCTTTTGATTTCCATTTGCATGGAATATCTTTTTCCATCCCCTCACTTTCAGTCTGTATGTGTCCCTAAGTCTGAAGTGGGTCTCTTGTAGACAGCATATATACGGGTCTTGTTTTTGTATCCATTCTGCCAGTCTATGTCTTTTGGTTAGAGCATTTACTCCATTTACATGTAAGGGAGTTATTGATATGTATGTTCCTATTACCATTTTCTTAATTGTTTTGGGTTTGTCATTGTAGGTCTTTTCCTTCTCTTGTGCTTCCTGCCTAGAGAAGTTCCTTTAGCATTTGTTGTAAAGCTGGTTTGGTGGTGCTGAATTCTCTTAGCTTTTTCTTTTCTGTAAAGGTTTTAATTTCTCCATCAAATCTGAATGAGATCCTTACTGGGTAGAGTAATCTTGGTTGTAAGTTTTTCCCTTTCATCACTTTAAATATGTCCTGCCACTCCCTTCTGGCCTGCAGAGTTTCTGCTGAAAGATCAGCTGTTAACCTTATGGGGATTCCCTTGTGTGTTATTTGTTGTTTTTCCCTTGCTGCTCTTAATGTTTTTTCTTTGTATTTAATTTTTGACAGTTTGATTAATATGTGTCTTGGCGTGTTTCTCCTTGGATTTATCCTGTATGGGACTCTCTGTGCTTCCTGGAGTTGATTAACTATTTCCTTTCCCATATTAGGGAAGTTTTCAAGTTATAATCTCTTCAAATACTTTCTCAGTCCCTTTCTTTTTCTCTTTTTCTTCTGGGACCCCTGTAATTCGAATGTTGGTGTGTTCAATGTTGTCCCAGAGGTCTCTGAGACTGTCCTCAATTCTTTTCATTCTTTTTTGTTTATTCTGCTCTGCAGTAGTTTTTTCCACTATTTTATCTTCCAGGTCACTAGTCTGTTCTTCTGCCTCAGTTATTCTTCTATTGATTCCTTTTAGAGAATTTTTAATTTCATTTATTGTGTTGCTCATCATTGTTGGTTTGCTCTTTAGTTCTTCTAGGTCCTTGTTAAACATTTCTTGTATTTTCTGGATTCTATTTCCAAGATTTTGGATCATGTTTACTATCATTACTCTGAATTCTTTTTCAGGTAGACTGCCTATTTCCTCTTCATTTGCTTGTTCTGGTGGGTTTTTACCTTGCTTCTTCATCTGCTGTGTGTTTTTCTTCTCAGCTTAACTTACTGTGTTTGGGGTCTTCTTTTCACAGGCCACAGGTTCGTAGTTCCCGTTGTTTTTCATGTCTGGCCCAGTGGCTAAGTTTGGTTCAGTGGGTTGTGTAGGCTTCCTGCTGCAGGGGCCTGGTGCCTGTGTTCTGGTGGGTGAGGCTGGATTTTGTCTTTCTGGTTGGCAGGACCACATCTGGTGGTGTGTTTTTGGGTGTCTGTAACCTTATTATGATTTTAGGCAGCCTCTCTGCTAATGGGTGGAGTGTGTTCTTGTCTTGCTAGTTGTTCAGCATCAGGTGTCCAGCACTGTAGCTTGCTGGTCGTTGAGTGGAGATGGGTCTTAGCCTTGAGATGGATATCTCTGGGAGAGCTTTTGACATTTGATATTACATGGAGCCGGGAGGTCTCTGGTGGACCAATGTCCTGATCTCAGCTCTCTGTCCTTAGAGGCATAGGCCTGACATGTGTCCGGAGCACCCAGACACTGTCAGCCACACGGCTCAGAAGAAAAGGGAGATAAAAAAAAAGAAAGACAGAAAAAGATAAAATAAAGGTATTAAAATAAAAAATTTAAAAATTATTAAAAATAAAAAAGATTAAAAAGCAATAAAAGAAAAAAAAGAAAGAAATCAAACCAAAAAACAAATCCACCAATGATAGCAAGTGCTAAAAACTATACAAAAAATAAAAAACGAAAAAAACCAGACAGAACCCTAGGACAAATGGTAAAAGCAAAGCTATACAGACAAAATCACACAAAGAAGCACACACATACACACTCACAAAAAGAGAAAATGGGAAAAATTATGTATGTCTTTTGGGAAGTCTGAGATCTTCTGCCAGCATTCAGTAGGTGTTCTGTAGGAGTTGTTCCATATCTAAATACATGTAGATGTATTTCTGATGTATTTGTTGGGAGGAAGGTGATCTCCATGTCTTACTGCTCTGCCATCTTGAAAGTCTCCTGCTCCTGCCTTTAAAACATATCTAGACATGGACTGCTTCTCATCCTATCCAATGTTACCACTTGGTGCAATCTCTCATCAGAAATTCTTGCGTGAATTTCTACAATAGCCTCCGAACTGGTAGTCCTGCTTCTACCCTTGACCACTGAAAAATGTAGGTCAGATCACATTACCTCTCTACTCAGATCATTATCATTTTATTCAAAGTCCTTAAAATTATCTGTGAATCCTTATCTCTTCTCCCTTCTTCCCCCTACCTAGCCAAGTCATGTTTCTGATCTCTTCCACTGTTGGTTTTCTTCTTCTCTCTTTTTTTTTTTTGTTTACACTTTAGTCACATTGGTCTCCTTGCCATATTTTGAACATTATTGGAAAGCACCCATTGTATCGCTTTTGTACTGCAGGGTCTGTCTTCTCCACATAGCCACATGGCTAACTCCCTAACAGTTTTCAAGTGATTGCTCTGATTTCACCTCCACAATGAGGCCACTTTCTCTCCTACCCTGTTTAATCCTGCAGCTGTTCTTTTTATGCAGGTATATCTTGATTCTCTTTACTCTGCTATTCTTTGTCATTTTTATAGCACCTAAACACTGTAATATATTATACAGTTGACTTATTCATTGTTTTAGTTATTTTATTTTCTGTCTCCCTGCTGGAATATATGTGCTATAAGGGTACAAATATTTACATATTTTTCACTAATACATCTCAAGAACCTGATTAAGTACATGTAATAAATATTTACTAAACGAATGAATAAATAAAAATAAAGGGGTGAAAAGGAGATCTGAAACATTGTCTTCCCCTTCCCCTCAACTATATTACTTTACTATCTTTGTCTAGGAAGTCCAGTAAAATAAGTAAAAGCTTATAATATTTGGGTGAGCAAGAACAAGGGATGTAGCAACCACCTCATCATTCACTGACAAATGCCGACTACTTGTGATTTGATGTATATGAGGGTTTTGATTATCTCCTACAAATTAGTAGTCTAAAGAACTATTTCTTTAAACCTCTTTATTGCTTAATAGAGTTTATTATATTTCCAAACATTAATAATTCTGGTTTAAACTTTACATGTTTCTTCAAATTTATTTACTTCACAGTCTAAGTGTGGCGTATCAAGAAGCCAGTGTGTTGTATAAGCATCTGCTTTGTGTTTGTGCAAGATAGAGTTATCTTTGAATTCAGCTAAGGCAGGTAGCTCTATGCTTATCTCCAGGAAAGCATGGATGACTAATACAGACCCTTGTCTAAGATAAGGAGGAGGCAGGTAGCTAGTGAATTTCAAAACTCTCCTGGAGATACCCAGAGCTAGTTTGTTTACATTTTTTTTAGGAATGTATTGATGAATGGCATACCCCAGGTTTAATAGGTCATATACCCTGGCTTTGTTAGAAGACCCTGCTGTAAACGTGTCCAAAATCTCATGAAACCAAGATTCCTCACACATATCTTGGTGATTCACAATTATAACATGCAGCACATCCTGTGCTAATAAGAATGGATCCCAGGGAGCTGTGCCTGGAAATCTCTTGGGCTCCCCCGTCTTGACTGTGCTTTCTTTCTGTTGATGTGCCAGATCTTTTACCTTTGTTAAAGGTATAATGTATGCATGTAATCTATAGAGTCTTGTGAATTCTTCCACTTGTACTGTGTAATTGATATAGTATTTATGTTTTCTTTCAAGGAATAAATTATCTATTTTCAGTTTTAATTTATAATTTTATACCATAACTTTTTATAATGCTTAATTAGAAAAAATAGATAATATTTTCACAGACTATCTGCTGTAATAAACTTCAGACTTCTCATTTTTTTTTCTCATTCTTTTGAAACATCAGTAAAATAATTAAAGACTTTCAGAAGGACAGGCTGCAAATCAGATTTTCATTATTATGAAATGATTTGGCTATATTTAGATCACTTCTTAACTTCTGTATGTCATATAAACTTTTAAGGCCATGATATATTAGTTTTTAAATGTAAGTCTCTCTTCTTTTTCTTAAATAGTAGCATGGGATTATATTTTACTATAACTTCTGTAACTCTAATTGTCAAATAAATTTTTAAACTTTGCTTCTGTTAAATAATTGAAAATGAATTACTTTTTCCATTTACCCACAAAGTCTAGAAGGAATACTTCCTAGAAATTTACTCTCTGTTAATATGCTGCATTTATTAGATGATTTTCACACAGCAAGAAAATTCCTAAGATGAACTTTAAGGCAAAGTCATGTCATCATTGATCTCCTGCTCAACAATCAATCCTTGAAGCATTAATAACTCAAAATGGTTATGCTATTTCATTACCATGGGAATTGGAGGTGATGGCTGTGACCTTGGTGTATGGGTTGGTAACACAAAACGTAATGGACTCAGAGTCTCAGGGTGCTTGGCAATTATGTTTATATAACATTTTGGGATCAAAGTGTTTTGATCCTAAAATGAATCCACTTAAATTTGTTGGTAAGCTGCATATTTAGAAAATGACATTGTTACTCTGCTGCTTTTTTTCATTTGAACACAGATTTAAATTATCTAATAAGAGGCTATTATTTGTTGAATCAAAAACTATAAAATCATCTTGAAATAATGCTATGCTTTAAAGGAATATTTGGATAGAAAACTTTAAAATAGAAAGAGTAAGAGTTAGCTCACAGCCATGCTTATTGGTTTATCTGTAATATGTGCCCTTTATAAACCATGCATTTTGTTTTCACCATAACATTTTTTTTTTTTAGCATTTTGAAATAACCTTTTATCTATTCCCAAAATTTACAATCCCTTTGTGGTAAACACTGGCCATGTGGTCACCATAGCCATTTCCTCTTCCCAGCCTTCCTTGCAGTTGCAAGGGGAGAATATGACTGATTATGGCTAATAGAATATTGGCAGAAGTGGTGAACACCATTTGTAGTCCTAGATCTCCCATGAGATTTTCTACATTCTTTTTCCTCTTGTGTCCCAGCTGGATGAAGAAGATTCAGCATAGGACTCTATAGCCCTATACTAGGGTACTATAGCAACATAAACCGTAAGGACCCTTGATCACTGAAATACTGCTAGTAGGAGAGCCAGTCAGCCAGCAATATCCATTCTATAATTTGCATGAATGAGGCATACACTTTTATTGTCTCAATCCACTGAGATTTTAGGTTAGTTTTTAAAATAGAAGTTAGCATATCTTAACTAATATGCCGCCTTACTTTCTATTTTAAAAAACGTTGACCATCCCTAAATTGTCACATTTGTGATATGAATTTTGGCATGTCAGGACTTTATTGGTTAAAGTTTTCTAAATTGTTTATCCTAAAACACAGGTACACTGATAGGAGATGTAAAATATATTTTCTAATTTTATTGCTTTATTTTGGGGAGGATACACAATGTCAAGATAATGTGTAATTCCTCTTGCGTCTAGATTTATGACTATAATTTTAATACAAAATGTTATCTGATTTTCAAACAATTCTTTAAAATGATGATCCTAAGCTTTCATATTATCCTTAAATACTTTGAAAATCCAGCAAAAAATCTCTCATTTCAATACATTTTCCTAGGCTACTCTTTTTTCTTTTGCCATCATATCCACGATTCACTGTGCTTTGATAAAACACTGCAAAGTGAGGCACAGTTTTGTTCAACATTTACTTAATACAAATTTATCAAAGACTTAACATCTACCAGACAACATGTTAAGTTGCTGAATTATATAGCAGTGAACAAACCACACTTGAATCTTGCCTAATAAACTTGGGATCTAGTAGGGAAACAGATTCCTGACAATTAATTACATAAATAACCTTCAATTATAATTATGATAAGTAATGGGACATGTGGAGGGAGCTATGAGAGTGGGACATAATCTAATATAGAGAAATGGAGAATACTTACTGAGAAAGGGACATTTATATTGGGACATTACAAAAGGAGAAGGAAGGGAGGGAGGGGGGAAGGAAGGGAGGGAGGGAGGGAGAAAGGGAAGGGAGGGAGGGAGAAAGGGAAGGAGGGAGGAAGGAAGGAAGGAAGGAAGGAAGGAAGGAAGGAAGGAAGGAAGGAAGGAAGGAAGGAAGGAAGGAAGGAAAAACCCATTCCAGGCCTGGTTAAGTTTGTAAGGAGATTTACCTGTCAGTTTAGTGAGTTTAGGTCTACATAATACTGATCACAAAGCATAGATCTATATTATCCAGGAGGGGATTTTAACTCACAATTTTTATGATGAAGAAATTTCTTTGAAGAACCATATTTACTTAAGGAATTATATTCTGAATTCTCCTGCAGTTTGTTAAGATGGGCTCTCCAAATTTCACTGCCCAAGATAAACGCTAATAGCAATTGAGATCACTTTATCTATTAGGGAAATGAGATTTTCTTTTATCAGAGGGTGAATTGAAGTGATTTACATTGTAATTTAAAGTTTGAGATTCAGAGACAAGAACAATTTTTTTTCACATTCAATTGGACTTTCACTCAAACTAATACTAAAATCGTCCATTAGTGGCATTCTGTCCTTCTCTCCCCTCTGTACTTCCAGTGTTCTGCTGCAGATTCCTCTGAAGCCCCTATTGGAAGATGCCTGTAGAAATCCATTCAGCCTTCACGCTGAATGGGAAAGGTTATGCCTGATGGGGCATCCCTTCACTAATGGGACATAGGCGCTGACGGATAAAATTCCCCCTGATTTCATCCCTTGAGAGGACCATTCTAAATCATTATTAGAAGGTCTTAGCCATATCGAATGATACTTTTCCACAACAGTGATCAACTTGATAATGCATCCTAGAATTGGTTTCCTGTTTTACTTTCCTCAATCCTATTAGAATCGCTTCCAAAAATAAACTACCTTCATGCAAGCCCTGTTCTCAGGTTCGGCTTTTCAGCGGGGACACTAGACTAAGACGATTGCTTCTCATAGTGGCCATAGAAAGCACGCCCTCAATATGAAATACTGTCGTGGAAGCACTAAGTACTTTGATGATAAGGGTCCTGTATTGGGCGCTATACTAACAGATAGGTTAAGTGAGATGCAGCCCATGTTCATGGACTGATGTCATTTCATTCATGTGTCAATTGTTCCAGAAGAGGGAGGCTGACTGACATCAGCAGGATATCTTCAGTAGTTTCCTCTGTCAAAGTCAGCTCAGTATTTAGTGCTTAGCTAAACTACATCTGCATTACAGCCACACCCATAGCTGACCCTGAAAGGTAATAGTGAAAGGAAATTCTTCCTGCAGACGTATCTGTGAGTAAGGAATTTATTCATTTACTTTTTATGGAGGGAGAAATGGCATGGGTATACATAGGCTACTGGGCAGAGATGAACAGCTTAGCTTATTGATCAGGAGCTTGAAAAGCGCAAAATAGGAAAACTGAAGTAAGAATGTTAGGGGAGGAGTCATTTGTATGGATTAATGGAAAGGTGTCTCATTAATGCTTCCTAGAGTACATCAACGGCAAAATAAGACTTGAATAACCAAGTAGATAGTATGACTTGTTCTGTGGATGTCAAGAGACCACCCAGCTGCAAATGGACACCTTTTACCATGTAGGTGGTTTGTCCTTAATGGAATTGACAGCTACTGTGGCTATAGGTTTGCTTTCCCTGCTGCCCTGCCTGCATTGCCAGTACCAGCCCCATATTCTAAGGACTTAGAATGCCTGATTTATTAATTGTATATATATAATTTAAAATACACATAATCTTCAACTCTGCAATTCTATTAGTAGAAATAGATCCCACAACAACAAATACGGTACTAACATAAGGAGTTATGTGTCAAAATAGTCATGATGGTTTTGTTTTTAGTAGCAAAACAACTAAATTAGGAAAAATTTTATAAATGTTAGTTTATCTATAAAATGAAATTCTGAATAGTTGATAAAAATAATGCAGATATAAATGGAATAATATGGAATTATTATTATAATTATATATCTCTAAGATATAGTGTTAAATGGAAGAAGTTGCTAGGTATGTATAATGGTACTATTGGTATAAAGAAAATGTATGTCCATGTCTAAATTATTACTTCTACTTATATTTATATACACACACATTCTTGTATATAAATGAAATGAATTGAAACATGACAACGGTTATTCTTTGTAATAAAGACAGATTGGTGGTAGAAAATTCAACTCACTCCTCTAAGAGTTAATAATATTTTTATAGAGATAATGTTAATTAGTTAAATACTAATACTGTTTTAATTTGATCTTTAGTAAATATGGTCACATTTATTTTATTATATATACTGAAATACAGTTGACCCTTGAACAACGTGGGGGTTAAGGCAGTCTAACCCTCTGTGCAGTCAAAAATTTGCCTTAACTTACATTTGGTCCTCATATATGCCATCCTATATTTGCGGATTCAGTCAACTGAGGACTGTGCAGTATATATTTAATGAAATATGTATTTAATATGAAATTGTAATATGTAATCTGTAATATGTATTTAATGAAAGAAATTCATGTATAAGTGGACCTGTGCTGTTGCAACCCATGTTGTTCAGGGGTCAACTCTATTTAGTGTTTCTACCATGTTCAAATCTTGGTTAAAAAGTGAATTTGGTTGTTGTTTGAGAGAGAAATATGAGAATACAGGTAGACCTATTGAATTAACAGTCTCTTGACTGGCTTCTAGGTAGAAGTAGTTGACCCCTGGTACATGACCTTAGTTATACAGAGACAAGGACTGGGAAAAAGGATTTGGAAATTAGAGCTCCATTTTTTGAGAAAGGGAATTATGAAACAGTGAGTTAATTTAATATAAATGTATTAATTCTCTCCTATGTGCTTAGTACTGTGACAGACGTTGTAGAAAGAACAATGAACACAGCACTGGGCCTGCCCCATGAAGGTCTGCTTGCCTTCTTAGGCTAGATCCCAACAACATTCCTTCCATTACAATTAAACTGGAGGTTCAGGCTACTAAGAAAAAAAGAAAAGTCAAAATGTCTTAAAGTCCTCTTTCAATTACAGTGCTAAGCAGGGTTCAAATATTATCAACAACACACTGTGCCCAAGGCTGGTTTATCCAGAACCCCAATATGTGGGGCTCATTAGCTTTGAGGAGACAAGGAGATGTTTGCCACATCCCAAAGCTAGACTGTGGAGGAAACAGGCAACTGTTTTTTCATTAGCAACTCTGAGACAAAACATGCAACTCTTTTTAACATGAAATCACAACTCAATTTCATCATTCAAGGGATGTTGAATGCTGACATTTAGCTCATTTTTTAAAAAAATTTACTTTTTTATTGAAGTACATTTGATTTACAATGTTATGTAAGTTTCTGGTATATATATGTATATTCTTTTTCATATTCTTTTCCGTTATGGTTTACTACAGGATATTGAATATAGTTCCCTACCCCAATTGCTAAGTTTTTCTTTAATTTGTAAAAGAAGAACAGAAAGCAAAGATATGATCTCAAAAAAAAGGTTTAAGCAAGAGATTTGGTGAATAACTTTTCTCCTTTTTTGGAGTGTCAATAACCACGATATATACAGAATCCTTGTATCAGATGTTGCTGACTGACTATGCATTTATTTCCCCCTTCTTTTTGGTTAACTAAACCCCATTTTCAGGTAGCCACCCTTAAGAGAAGGACACTTACATTCTTAACTTAGGGATAAATAATCATTTCCATTAGTCTGATGCATGGTTATCAAACATTTTGTTCTGTTTTTGTTGATGTGGGTTAAATAAATCAACATTTACTGTATTATAAATTAAAACCTGTGAAATTTAAAAATTATTTTTAATTAATTTACTTGAAAATAACAATGTGTATGCCACATCAATATAAATAACATTTTAACAAAAAATAACTATCTCAAATCAAATTTGTGAGGCGTGAAATTGTTTTATACTTTTGCAAATCTCTTAATATTTGTCTTTAATAGACATCTTCATAACTACTTCTGCACTCAGTCTATTGTAGTATATGGTTTTAATTTATGCATATGAAGAAAATCCAGTCTCATAGAGATGTGTAGTTGGAAATAGGAGAACTATTTTAATCATCTATGTAGAAAATTGTGGCAATTCTTCTTTGATATTATACCAATATGCATCAAGTGGTATTTTCTTAGAGATTAGTTGCAATGTGGAATCTGAATACTTATCAATGAATATTTCATACCCTATTGCATTAAAATCCATTGGTCTTCTTGCAGTTTGAATAATTCCATAATATCAAGTTTTGGCCATTGGAACAAATATTGATTCATTGAGTCCATAGAACTTGAAAAATATTAGCATACTTTATTATGATAGTTTAAAATTTTACATTCATTAATATAATTTGTAAATATCACCATCAAATCATCAGGAATATCTTTAAGTATGGGAAATTGTCAAGCTCATGCAGGCAGACACAAATTTTCCAAAATTCTAATTTTCACTTGAAAGTTCAAATTTTATCTTTAGCAACACATACTGTCAGTTTTCTTTGAAGTGACAGGCTAACTTTGTTTTTTGAAAATGTCCACCAAATATCCAAATCTGAATTCCCATGTCTTTTCTGCCATTCTTTCAAGTAAAAATGGGGTTCCAACGAAAATGTACTAGTTCAGCTTATGACGGATTCAGCAAGAGCTTTTCCTTGAGACAACCATTGTACTTCATTATGCAGCAGAAGTGTTTTATGCCTGTTTCCCACTTACACAGAATGTTAAAAAGTTATATACTGAATGGTTAAAGTCGAATAAATTAGTTTTTTTTCTGTTTCACCAAGGACAGTCTTGAGTGAAACTGGTTTTGTTTTTTGTTTGTTTTTTTTATCAGCAAGTGCATGGCAGTGAAGAATATGATAACCACTAGTATAGTTTGGAAGCACTGCCTTGATTTGTGCTAAGGTGCTGGTAGTTTTACACACCATTACTTTAGTATGCTAGTAAAAATGGGTTTGACCTTCTAACCTCCATGAAAGATTCTCTCAGGCTACACTGACCCATGGATTGATTCATTTGGTTTAGGAGTAGCATGTTACCAGTTAAAATCAGTAAGATATGAGAGAGAATATGCCAAAGGGTCTTTAGACTAGTTTCCTACCTCATAAGTAGGCATAATGAAAAACAGCACTTTTTATCCACAGATATTTTCTTCTCTGGATACTTAAGTGTATGAATTTGAGTCAGAACTAAACCAACCTGAAACCATGTTGGTTGTTAAAGCCAAAGAAAAAGCTGACACTGAAAGAATGGGAAAAACAAAAATTAATAATAATAAGGAAATAATAATAAGGAAAGAATCTGGTTCCTTGATGATGTCATTGAGCTACCATGAATTAACTAATCATAAAGCTGGCTAAACACCAAGTATTGTTATGTGAGACAATAGGTAGCCTTACTATTGAGATACATAAGAGTTGAGATTTTCTGTTACTTTTAGTAAGAGGCATCCTGATGATAAGTGCCATTTTCCTTCTACCTAAGAAATGGAAAAACAGTCACTACATGGTTATAAGGGAAATTCTCCCTGGATCACTTATTATACAAGGAGTAAACCTAATCCCACAGGAAAATCTCTATGATTAAAAGTGGGAAATTATGTCAGATTGCTACAAAAACAAGTGTATTTGAAATTGGGATACTCCTCAAATTCCTTAGATTACCTATGACTAGAGTTAAGGTTATTTCTAGGTCATGGGATGGAATTAAATCTCTAGGAAGAAGCTAACAGTTTTCAATTTGTAAAATTATTAGGTATAAAGGTAGGGGAATTTAAAAAAATCCACAAAGATCAATTAGTGTTACCCACACATTTAGATGTTTAGTAACTTGGAGTGTTCATTTACCAGTTTTTACCTGTATCATAAGAGACTGAGATTACCATAGAACATGCAGGTTGGGAAAAAAAATAAAATGTCCTGTAAACAAATTAGACAACATTTGTTATAAAGTTTCTCTGTGTAATAACATTGATTTCAATTCAAGTAATACTCATTGCACTCACTGTTGCCTGGAGGTAAAGTACCTTAATGAAACTTGTCAAGTGAATTGATGACCAAAATAAGACAAAGAAAAATACCTATACTGTGACAGTCCTTTGGTTTGCACAGGGGAAAGTTACCCAAATGCTAACATTTTTAGTAAGTGTTGAAATTGTTTTAAATAAGCACATTGAGCACCACTTAAAATAGCAGGAAAAAATACATGTTTTGTCCCTTAAACCATGTATTCAGTGTAAAAATAACATGTTTATGATAAAGAAAATTTAGTAAGTGAAAGAAAGATGGAAAATGTTCATTCATAATCAAACTACCCAATCACAGTTTTCATATATTCTCAGTTTAATATCTTTTAAAAAAAATTAGTATCTTTTTACAGTTAAAATCACACCACTTGGGCTTCCCTGGTGGCGCAGTGGTTGAGAGTCTGCCTGCCAATGCAGGGGACATGGGTTCGAGCCCTGGTCTGGGAAGATCCCACATGCCGCAGAGCAACTGGGCCCGTGAGCTACAATTACTGAGCCTGCGCGTCTGGAGCCTGTGCTCCGCAACAAGAGAGGCCGCAATAGTGAGAGGCCCGCGCACCGCGATGAAGAGTGGCCCCCGCTTGCCACAACTAGAGAAAGCCCTCACACAGAAATGGAGACCCAACACAGCCAAAAAAAAAAAAAAAAAAAATCACACCACTTTATATATATATATATATAATTTATATTTTATACCTTCTATATTATAGTATTATTCAACTCAGTAAAATGATCACAAAATAAAACACTGAATGAATTTACACAGGTGACTTAGCTACTTACCTCTTGTTGAATATTCAAATTGTTTCTTAGTATTAACTGTGACATATAATACTGAGATGAAATCCTTTGGGATAGTTTTTATATCTAATAAACATATAGGGCTACCACTTTATTATGGTTTTCCAAAGCATAATTAACAGATCAAATAATATTAAAAATAACATTGTTATTTATGTATAATCTAAATGCTTTTTCAATATGCTGTACCTATTTACACAGTATATTTACAGTGTAAGAATGACTACTAATTCCTTCTCATGATATTATAATTTTAATATTTGATGATAGAAGTTGAAGAGTTAATAGTATGATATTACCAGCTTCTTTAATTTTTATACCCATCTAGACATTTGTGTCTAATATTGAAAATTCCTTGGGCTGTTCAAGAATCTATAAGATTACAAGGTGTATTTTATTATTTCTACTTTCATTTTTGTCCAATATTTAAAATTTTGACAAACATGAAAACTGAAATTCTAAAATGATAAGGTCTAACAGGACCTGGTTAGCTAAGGGATTTGAATCACACAAGTATAGTCAATGACTGAAATATGAAATACACTAGAAGGAATCAGCAGTAGATTAGATGATACAGAGGAATGGATAAGTAAACTGAAAGACAGAGTAGTGGAAATCACTCATGCTGAACAAAAAAAGGAAAAAAGAATTTAACAAGATGAGAACAGTTTGAGACCTCTGAGACAACATCAAGCATACTTACATTCACATTATAGGGGTCCCAGAAGACAAGAGACTGAAAAGGGGCAGAGAATATATTTGTAGACAAAATAACAGAAAACTTCCCTAACCTGGGATAGGAAACAAACATCCATATCCAGGAAGCACAGAGAGTCCCAGACAAGACCAATCCAACGAGGATCACATCAAGACATATTATATTTAAAATGGCAAAAATTAAAGAAAGAATATGAAAAGCAACAAGGGAAAAGCAACAAGTTACATACAAGGGAACGCCCATGAGACCGTCAGTGACTTTTCAGCTAAAACTCTGCATGATATAAGAGAGTGGCACAATATATGTAAAGTGATGAAAGGGGAAAACCTAAAACCAAGAATACTGTATTTGGCAAGGCTTTCATTCAGATTTGAAGGAGAGATCCAAAATTTTTACAGACAGACAAAAGCTAAAAGAGTTCAGCACCACCAAACCAACTTTACAAGAAATGTTAAAGGGACTTCTCTAAGTGGAAAGCAAAAGACCACAACAAGAAATATAAAAATTATGAAATGAAAAATCTCATTGGTAAAGGCAAATATCCAGTAAAGGTAGAAGATCAACCACTTACAAAGCTGGTAGGAAGGTTAAAAGATAAAAGCAGTAAAATCATCTATATGCACAATAAGTAGTTAAGGGATACACAAAACAAAAGGATGTAAAATAAAATATGATGTGAAAAACAGTAAACATGGGGAGAAGGTAGTGAAAACAGGGTTGTTAAAATGCATTCAAACTTCACAGATCAGTAACTTAAATAATCGTGTGTATTTACATATATGTATAGCTATATGTAGATATATATAGCTATATATATATAGAGAGAGAGAGAGAGCTATATTTAAGTGATATGGTAAACACCAAAAATCTATAATACACACAAACAAAAGAGAAAGGAGTCCAAACATGACACTAAAGGTAGGCATCAAATCACAAGAGCAAAAGAAGAAGAAAGGTACAAAAAAGAACTGCAAAAACAACCAGAAAGCAAATGAAATGGCAATAAGTACATATCTATAAATAATTACTTTAAATATAAATGAACTAAATGCTCCAATCAAAAGATACAGAATAGCTGAATAGAAAGAAAGCAAGACCCACATACATATTGTCTACAAAAGACTCACTTCAGATCTAGAGACACAGACTGAAAGTGAGGGGATGGAAAAAGGTATTCCACACAAAGGGAAATAGAAACAAAGCTGAGGAAGCAATACTTATATCAGACAAAATAGACTTTAAAATGAAGACTGTAACAAGAGACAAAGAAGGACATTACATAATGATCAAGGGATCAATCCAAGAAGATATAAAAATTGTAAATATTAATCTATGCATCCAACATAAGAGTATCTCGATACATAAAGCAAATATTAACAGGAACAAATTGATAGTAACACAATAATAGTAGGGGGCTTTAACATCCCACTTATAGCAATGGACAGACCATCCAGACAGAAGATCAATAAGGAAATACTAGTCCTAAGTGGCACATTAGACTAGATGAATTTAATAGACGTATATTATGTAGAATATTTCATCCAAGAGCAACAGAATACATGTTTTTCAAGTGCTCATGGAACATTCTCCATGATAGATTACATACTAGGCCACAAAACAGGTCTCAGTAAATTTAAGACTAAAATCATATCAAGCATTTTTTCTGAACACTCTGGTATGAGACTAGAAATCGATTACAAGAAAAAGAAAAACACTGCAAAACACACAGGTAGAGGCTAAACAGTGTGCTATTAAACAATTAATGGGTCACTGAAGAAATCAAAGAGGAAATTAAAATATACCTGGAGACAAACGAAAATGAAAACACAATGATCCAAAATTTATGTGAAGCAGCAAAAGCAGTTCTAAGAGGGAAGTTTATGACCATACAAGCCTACCTCAGGAAACAAGAAAAATCTCAAACAACCTAACCTTACACCTAAACGAACTAGAAAAAGAATAATAAACAAAACCCAAAGTTAGTAGAAGAAAAGAAATCATAAAGATCAGAGCAGAAATAAATGAAATAGAGACATACAAAACAATAGAAAAGATCAATGAAGATAAGAGCTGGCTCTTTGAAAAAATAAACAAAATTGGTAAATCTTTATCCATAATCATCATGAAAAAAAAAGAGAGGGCCCAATCAATAAAATCAGAAATAAAAAAGAAAAGTTAAAATCCACACCAGATATACAAAGATCCTAAGAGGTTACTACAATCAGTTATACACTAATAAATTGGACAACCTAGAAGAAACGGACAAATTCATAGAAATGTACTATCTCCTAAGACTGAATCAGGAAGAAATAGAAAGTACAAGTAGAAAAATTACTCGTAATGAAATGGAATCAGTAATAAATTCCCAAAAAGAAAAGAAGTCCAGGACCAGATGGCATCACAGGTGATTTCTACAAAACATTTACAGAGAGTTAACACCTGTCCTTCTTGGAAGGAATTCTTCTGAACTCATTCTACAAGGCCAGAATCTCTCTGATACCAAAACCAGAGAAAGCTATCACAAAAAAAGAAAATTACAGGCCAATATCACTGATGAATATAGATGCAAAAATCCTCAACAAAATGTTAGCATACTGAATTCAACAATACACTAGAAGGATCATACCCCATGACCAAGTGGGATTTATCCCAGGGATACAAGGATGGTTCTATATCTGCAAATCAATGTTATACACCACATTAGCAAATTGAAGAATAAAAATCATATGATCATTTCAATAGATGCAAAAAAAGCTTTTGACAAAATTTAACATCTATTTATGATAAAAACTCTCTACAGTGTGGCTATAGAGGGAACATACCTCAACAGAATAAAGGCCATATATGACAAGCTCAGAGATGACTCATACCCAAGAGTGAAAATCTGAAAGCATTTCTTCTAAGTTCAGGAATAAGACAAAATATCCCCACTCTCACCACTTTTATTCAACATAGTATTGGACGTCCTAACCACAGCAAACAGAGAAGAAAAGAAATAAAAGTAATCCAAAACTGGAAAGGAAGAAGTAAAACTGTCACTGTTTGCAGATGACATGATCCTATACATAGAAAATGTTAAAGATGCGACCAAAAAACTACTAGAACTTATGAATGAATTCAGTAAAGTGGCAGGATACAAAATTAATATGCAGAAATCTGTTTTATTTCTATACACTAACAACAAACTATCAGAGAAATTAAGAAAACAATCCTATTTACAATTTCATCAAAAAGAGTAAAATACCTGGGAATAAATCTAACTAAGGAGGTAAAAGATCTGTACTCAGAAAACTGTAAGATACTGATGAAAGAAATTAAAGAAGACACAAACAAATGGGAAGATATACCATGGAGTGGAAGAAGTAATATTGTTAAAATGTCCATACTACCCAAGGCAATCAACAGATTCAGTGAAATCCCTATCAAAATATCAAAGGCATTTTTCACAGAACTAAGACAAATAACTCTAAAATTTGTATGGGAACACAAAAAGCCCTGAATAGCCAAAACAATCTTAAGAAAGAAGAATAAGGGGAAGAACAAACCGGGTGGTATCACACTCCCTGATTTCAAACAATACTACAAAACTACAGTGACCAAAACAATATGGTACTGGCACAAAAACAGACACATAGATCAATGGAACAGAATAGAGAACACAGAAATAAACCCACACTTACATGGGCAATTAATCTATGACGAAGCAGGCAAGAATACACAATGGGGAAAAGACAGCCTCTTCAGTTGGGAAAACTGGACTACTTTCTCATACCATATACAAAAATAAACTCAAAACAGATTAAAGATTTAAATGTAACACCTGAAACCATAAAAGTTCTAGAAGAAAACATAGGCAGTACACTCTTTGATATCAGTCTTAGCAATAATTTTTGTATATGTCTCCTCAGGCAATGAAAACAAAAACAAATGTGACTACATCAAACTAAAAATCTTTTACACAGTGAAGGAAACTATTAACAAAACAAAAATGCTGCCTACTGAATGGGAGAAGATATTTGTAAAAGATATAGCCAACAGTGGTTAATATCCAAAAATATAAAAAAAAAACCCAAAACTCATACAAGTTGACATAAAAAAAAAAACAATTAAAAAATTGGCAGAGGACCTGAATGTACATTTTCCCTAAGAAGACATACAGATGGTCAACAGGCACAAGAAAAGATATTCAACAACACTAATCGTCAGGGAAATGCACATCAAAACCACAACGAGATATCACCTCACCCCTGTCAGAATGGCTATTATCACAAAGACAAGAAATAACTAGTGTTGGCAAGGACATGGAGGAAAGGGAACCCTGGTGCACTATTGATGGGAATGTAAATTGGTGCAGCCACTATTGTAGACAGTATGGAGACTCCTCAAAATATTAAAAATATAGCTGCCATACGATTCAGCAATTCAACTCCTGGGTATTTATCAGAAGAAAATGAAAACACTAGTTCAAAAAGATATATGCACCCCTATGTTCATTGCAGCATTATTTACAATAGCCAAGATATGGAAGTAACCTAAGTGCCCACTGATAGATGAATGGATAAAAAAGATGTGCAATATATATACATAAAAATACACACACATACATAGACACACAGAATATTAGCCATAAAAAAGAATGAAATCTTGCCATTTGGGGCAACATAGATGGACCTAGAGGATATTATGCTAAGTGGAACAAGTCAGACAGAGAAAGACAAATACTGTATGATTTCACTTATATGTGGAATCTAAAAAACAAAACAAATGAACAAACATAACAAAACAGAAACAGAGTCATAGGTACAGAGAACAAGCAGGTTGTTGCCAGAGGGGCCGGGGTGAAGAGAAGAGAGAAATAGATGAGGGAGATTAAGAGGTACAAACATTCAGTTACAAAATAAATGTCACAGTATGAAATGTACAGTGGAGAATATAGTTAAATAATTATGTAATATCTTTGTATGGTGACAGATGGCAACTAGACTTACCATGGTGATCATTTTGAAATGTATGGAAATATTGAATCATTGTGTTAGTGTAACAGGAACTAACATAGTGTTGTAGGCAATTATATTTTACAAACAAACAAACACACTAATAGAAAAATAGATTAGATTTGTTTTTTCCAGAGGCAAGGGGGTGGGGGAGGGGGAATTGGATGAAGGTGGTCGAAAGATCTACAAACTTTTAGTTATAAGTACTAGGAATGTAAGGTACAACATGATAAATATAATGAACATTTCTGTATGTTACATATGACAGTTGATAAGAGAGTAAATCCTAAGAGTTCTCATCACAAGGAAAAAATATTTTTTCTATTTCTTTAATGTCATATCTGTATGAGATAATGGATGTTGACTGAATTTACTGCAGTGATCATTTCATGGTGTATGTAAGTCAAATCATGATGCTGTACACCTTAAACTTGTACAGTGCTGTATGTCAATTATATCTCAATAAAAATGGAAGAAAAAAATAAGATGTTACCTGGGCCTATGGATTTTCAGAAACCCAGTGTCTGCAGCTCAGGAATTGAACCGTATATTATGTATCTTTTAAAAAGTAAGGAACTTGGAAATTTGATGTGGAGCATTTGACAAATAAGTCCCATCAACCACCTTTTTTATTACTTTAATAATAATAATAGACTTACAATATTGTTTTACTTTTAAGATGTACAACATAGTGATTCCTTATTTTTATATACTACAAAATGATCACCATGATAAGTGTAGTCACCATACAAAGTTATTACAATATTATGGACTATATTCCCTACGCTGTATATTCCTGTGACTTATTTATAACTAAAAGTTTGTACCTCTTAATTTCTGTTTCACTTATTTCACTTATCCCCCCATCCTCCTCCCCTCTGTCAGCCACCAGTTTGTTCTCTATGAGTCTGTTTCTGTTTTGTTATGTTTGTTCATTTGTTTGGCCTTTTAGATTCCACATATAAGTGAAACCACATCAACCACACTTTTCACAAATGCATAATGGCTTCTGAATATGTTGCAAATTATTCCCAGTCTTCTGTGTTTTAGGAGCTTATAATGGAAGAGCCCACAGGTACACAAAAGGACAGACAGGTCTTAGGCAAAATACGATGGTCCTCTTGTCAGGTGTATAATTCTACTTAACAGTGTTGACTAATGACATCAGACAGTGACAGTTAATTATATGAAGTGATTTTAAGTAGATTGCTTTGAATAATTTGTTTCTTTAAATGATTAACAACAAGATTCAAAGCTCCTTCTTCTGATGGATTTTGCACATGGTACCTGGAAATTAAAAGAAAGCATAGTCTGTTGATAGACAATGGAAATCTGTATAAGAATCTGTTGGCTACTCTTTTATGCATTTCTGTGAATTTCCCCTTGTGTTTTGAATGGATGTCAAAATAATTATTTGCATGCTACAACATGGCCACTATGGATTCCATCTTAAATTAAGAAAAATGGTCCACTTAAAAAAAATAGAAGACATTTGAAAAGCAAAACAAACAATTTTAGAAAAAAACATAAAAAATATTTTTTCATGAATTCAAGGTGGAGAAGGATTTCATACACAAGCCATAAAAGTACCAACCATTAAATAATAAACATGATTGATAAATTATACTATATTTTGTTAAGAATACTGCACATCAAAACACACGATGGAAAAAGTAAAAAAAAAAAAAAGCTACAACCAGGGAGGAAGATCTTTTTCACACATGTAACCCTCAGAGGGTTATATAACCCTCTATAAAAGGGTTTTATATATTGTAGTTTTTATATATTTTATATTTATATAAAAAATATAAAAACTACAAATCAATTATAAAATGAGCCAGTAGAAAAATGATCCAAACACAATAATAATCAGTATATAAAAGAGAAAATAGGAACAAAAAATATAAGAAATATTTTTTTATTTCATTAGTATTAGGAAAATACCAATTATAGCCAGAGTGACATAGCAGTTTATACAATCTAGGATGACAAAAATTAACAAGAGCTTCTGAAGCATGTGAATGAAAGAAAACTCATGTAGTGATGTTGGCATATAATTGGTACAGCTACACTGGAAATCAATTGGGAATTATCTTGTGAAGCTGAATATGGTCATCTGTTAGAGCAACTTCACTTCTAGGACTATTATACAGATACATTCTTGCATAGGGGTACTGGGGATACGAGCAAAAATGTTCACAACTAACAGTAACTTTGTTATAAAAGATAAGAAATGACTCATTGTTTTGACAGTAGAATGCACACAGTGGGATGTAGAACAATGAAAACTCAATGAACCATTACCTGCAATAATTTAGATGAAATTAAAAAAATATGTCAAGTGAATTTTTTTTTCTGAAGGTATCATTAAATAAAACCCTCAACTTAAGCACTGTTTTTAATGGTTAATATATATTTTTTAAAATAAAAACTATAAAAATGATTTTCTAAAATGACAAAAATGGTGGTAATTGAGATGTATACAAAGGTACTGGGTAGAGTCATTATTGGTAATATTTAATTCTTTGGTTGGGATTTGAGGTTATGGATTTATATTTAATAACTGATGATTATGTTAATTCAATTTTTATATTTTACAAGTATTATATTTGAAATTAAGGTCAGTAAACGTTAATATATTTAAAAACATCCCATATTTGGATCTAGGACTGATTTGTTTTACCAATAGATATATGAAAAGACTTACACAGTAAATAATTGCTTCTTGAAAAAAGATCATAGTCTTCCCTTTATCTGGATTAATTATTTCCTGTGAGAAACTATATTTCATTCTTTAATTACTGGCCAGGACATCTGAAGATTTAATATATAATATTTGTGGTAGTTTTCTATCACATAAATTCATTTTACTTAACCATTTATATTTGGCCCTTTTCACTATATAATTTAAAATATTCCTAGCAGAAAAATATTCCTAGCAGATTAAGCCTCATTTTAACACTGATTTCAAAGAAATGATAAAAAGCCATCTCGCTGCTTTTCTAAGTAAGTAAGTAGTATCATCTGTCATTATTGGGTTCTAAAGGCATGAACCTAATACAGAAATACAGGGGGATGCATTATTTTGTAATGAAATGATGTAAACTTTGCATTTTATTTTATTTTTCCCATGATTTTAAATAGTTTGTTGATACAATCCATGCTTGCTCAGGTCTGTATTTTTGCCTGCCATCCAGCTGATATTTCTAGAATAGTGTTGAGCAAGTGAAAGATTAAAGCATTATCAACATAAATATTTTGCTTTAATCGTACTTTAATATTAAAAGATTATCACATAATTTATTATGTGAAGAATCATTATATAGTTTCTTATTAAGATACAAATTATACTCTCAAGGAAAGATTTTTCTTCCACTTTTCAAGTATTTCATAGTGAGAGTTTATACTTTTCAAAATGGAAAATATTTTAGCATAGCAAGCAACTAGGAAAAGAATTATTGTAATAAGTTATTATGTATAAAACTGGATATCTAAGTCAAAAAAGTCTCCTGTCTGAAAAATTTGGTTAAAACTGGATAACAATGGTGAGGTATAATTTTTATAAATTACATAAATTTTTATAGGATATTATTTTAGTAATTATATTTTTATAAGAGAAAAAAATAAACAAGATTTCCAAACTATACATTTTCACTAGTCTCATAACTAAAATAGTCTTTACAATTGGTTAATATAATTTGACATTTCTGCTTTGCGTAAAATAGATTTAAACATTAAGCTGTATCCAGGTGATAGCAAACTGCCCATTCTCATATTCTTTGTCTTCTGTTTTATGATTTGAATTTAAGCTACTTAAATATTTTTTGAGATGAATATTGCATACAATAAAATGATCCTTCTGGGCTGAACCAACTAGATTAGTTACAGCTCAGGGGAGAGGTTGCAAAATAATATTCCTATTGTTGCCTTGTGCTTTCCTATTTTCTGTTTTTATTTTTATATCAGTGAAAGCACATTCCACACAAGAGTTTTATAAAAAATAAAAATCATGCCTCCTTCAAAATTACACTCTGTGTACTTTAGCACCAAGCAAAATATTCTACCAATAAAATCTGATGTTTGTGTCCAGCTGTTAAAAGAACTTGATATTCAGAGAGTTCATTAGAAGATGCATGAGTCAAACTGAGTGAACCCAGAACTTCATCTAAATTAAATCTATTTCATCTTCACATATTAATATTTATTGAATTAATATGTCAAGCTTAAATGAATTTAATCAATGTTGGTATGCTACTCCAATATTTGTTATATTTTAAATACCTACATATTTACTACCTTATTAGGTATCTTACCTGATTATATTAATTAAAAATACAATTCAATTGCTGTTATGTTAAACTTACAGTTACATACTTTGTTTTACATATCTCAAGTCTAAAAATCATAAAAAAGAATCCAAATATCAGTTAACTTAGTAAGTTGTAACTTTATTTGAAATAGTATTAACCCAAGAGAGTTTCTTCCTAAAGATATCATCTGTAGTTACTACCTGTATATTATTTGCCATTCTATTTCATTAATAATTTTTTCACAACACCCTTGTTTGTCAGGCATAGTTATCTGCAATGTACCAACTAAAACTGTAGGTCAAAGAGACTGAGAAATTTATCTGTGGATTTAAGTCAAATAAAAGTTCAGAGTAAAAGGATCTGCTTTTTAACAAGTTTTGTGGACTTTTTAATATGACTTTTGTTTGACTTATAAATTTAACAATCACAAGAAATGAATTAAATATGTAATATTATTTTGAAAGTTTAATGCTTGCTACATTTTTTTGTGATACAATAACATTCCACTCATTTGGAAAATACAGTGGTGGAAGGTTGCTCTCTGTATTAGTCCGCTAGGTCTGCCATAACAGAGTACCATAGACTGGGTGGCTTACACAACCAACATTTATTTCCTTATAGTTCTGGAGGCTAGCAGTCCAAGATCAAGGTGTCAACAGGACTGGTTTCATCTGAAGGCTTCTTTATGGGTCTTGTAGATGGCCATCTTCTCCATATGGCTTTACATGATTTTTCCCCTGAGCAAATCTGTATCCTAATCTTTTATAAGAACACCAGTCCTACTGGATTAGGGCCCATCCTAATGACCTCATTTAGCCTTAATTACCTCTTTTTCTTAAAAGAAATTCTTATTTTTTAAAAATTGAGGTATAGTTGATGTACAATATTATTTGTTACAGGTGTACAATAGAGTGATTCACAATTTTTAAAGGTTATACTCACTTTATAGTTATTATAAAATGTTGACTATATTCCCTGTGTTGTACAATATATCCTTGTAGCTTACTTTATACAAAATAGTTTTTCTAAAATATGTTAACTCCAAATGTAGTCACATTGTGAGATACTGAGGGTTAGGATTTCAACGCATGAATTTTGTGGGTACACAATTCAGCTCTTAACAATATTAAGGACTCTGGCTTTTGCTTTCTACATTGTATTTGCTCTACTGTGTGGATTATGTATAATAAAAACACATTACATTGCAATCTGAAAAAGTATTTTTAAAGGAATTGAGATATATTGAGTGGCCAAATAATGTCACCACGTTCATGTTAAAATATGTAAATTTTACGTACAAACAAAACCACTTAAATCCTTCTCTCACAGGCAATTTGCTCACCTTTAAACACACATTTAAACATTTTTGGTTACGTGTTTTTCTAGCTTACTGCAAATTGCAACCAGCAAATTGTAAAGACAAAGAACTATACCAATTAGAGGCTGGAAAATTGATAGCAATTTTAATTTGTGGAACTCTAAGAGGAGGGAGATTTTAACACACACTCACAAGCACATACGCATGTAGAAGTTTTCAGTCATTTAATATAAAGGCAAACATTTAGACACCTCAAAATTTTCTATAATATTACTATTTTTAGAGGGTATTAACATAATAATAATGGTAAACATCAGTCAATAAGAAAAATGTGAAAAAATGATCCATTGTTAAAGAACACAGATAAAAAGACTACATTTATTGAGAGAACGTTAGGTTTCATGTGCATATAGATTCTTTTTATGTTTATAAATATATAAAATATTTTGTCTACAAGAGGTCTACTAATTTAACCATAATGTATTATTTTTTTCAAGTTGCTAGATTGGTTTGCTAATATTTGGGAAGTTTTAGCATCTGTGTACATAAGTGAGATTGATGTGTATATCTCCCTTTCCATAGTCCTTTTATGGTTCCATAATCTCACAGCCACTATATCATAGAATGGTTTGGAGAATGTTTCCTCATTTTGTAGGCTCTGTAAGACTGGAGTGATTTGTTCCTTGAAAGATTAGAACTTGCCTTTAAAATTCTGAGCCTGGAATTTTCTTTGTGTGAAAAATAATATTAAAGTTTCTGTCAGTCTCCTCTGGGAGGTTCGAGGTATGGAGACGGGTCCATATCTTTGAAAGTAATTGAAAACCACTAGCCTACACTCTGCTCCAGCACTCAAGAGCCTTGCTGATGAAGTATTCTCTTTGGAACCAAAAGAGTTTGAAATAGTAAACGTTTTGATAAATGACAAAGTAAGACCTAGATTGTGGTCGACACAGTGGTAGCAACAAGAAAACATGGCAGAGATTAGAATCACTGGATGCTGGGCTTCCTCTGCATGATGGCTCACTCTCAACAGAGACGGAGCACGGTGGAGGGGAGCCCTACGCTGGAGCACGGTGCCCAAAGCACCGGTGAGTCATGGCCAACAGCAAGATGGGTCACAGGCAATTACTGCAACACATTAAAGCTTGTGACTAAATCTTTTTTCTAATAAAACAGAATGCAGCCAAGGTTATCCTTACAATGAAAAAAAAAAAGTTTCTTTAGGAGAATAATTATTCTTCTCATATCAATTTTTGTAAATTATATTATTCTAGGAATTTTACCATTTCATCTTTCAAATTTCATGGCATGATTTTTAAAAAATAATTTCCTCTCATTTACTGAATTTTTAGTCCACTTAAGATACTAGAAGTTTAGAACACCTTAATGTACAGGATGGTCTCATGATTTCCATGCTATTGTTTAGTGTTTTATTTCTGTCATATTTTAATATGAATGTACTCATTAGCTACTATGAATGACTAATCACCCTAAAACCTAGTGGCTAAAAACAAACATTTATTTAGCTCACAGTTCATGGTTTTGAAATTGATGCTGGTCTCAGCTGGATATCCCCAAGTGTCCACAATCAGTGGACTAAGCTAGGTGCCTCTGTACCTGGGGTTGGCTGGCTATTGGCAGAGGGGTGTAGGTTCTCGTTTACGTGGGCTCTCGTCTTCCAGCAGGCCAGACTTGACCTGTTCACATGGAGTTGGTAGAATTCTAAGAGAGAGAGCAAAAGCACACAAAATCTTTTGTGGCCTAGGCTTGGAACTGGCCCATCACTTCTGCTATATTCTATTGACTAAAGCCACCACAAAAGATTTGATTCACGGAGTTGGAGAATACTCTCCATCTTTTAATAAGAGTAACGTGAAAATCACATTGCAAAGGGCAAAGATACAGAGAGGGGTAAAGAACTCAACATTTTAGTCTAGCATTATTGTTAGTATTGGAAACATTTGTTTATATTTATCTGCATTTTTAAAAGAATTCCTCTGCTTATTCTTTCTTCCATCTCAAATCATACTTTAGGATAATTATCTTTATTATTTTATTTTTTAAAATTTATTTATTTATTTTTGGCTGTCTTGGGTCTTTGTTGCTGCACGGGCTTTCTGTAGTTGCGGTGAGCGGGGGCTACTCTTTGTTGTGGTGCGCGGGTGTCTCATTGTGGTGGCCTCTCATTGCGGAGCACAGGCTCTAGGCACGCAGTCTTCAGTAGTTGTGGCTCGTGGGCTCTAGAGCACAGGCTCAGCAGTTGTGGCGCACCGACTTAGTTGCTCTGCGGCATGTGAGATCTTCCCAGACCAGGGATTGAACCCGTGCTGCCTGCAATGGCAGGTGGATTCTTAACCACTGTGCCACCAGGGAAGCCCTAGGATAATTATCTTTAGTTCTCAAATACAGCAATTAGAATTTCCTTTAGTGAAATTTTCTTTGTTTTGTTTTGTGAACTTTGAAGGTTTTATCTGAAATTTTGCAACCATTTCAAAAAAGAGAGATTTTTCTGGGAACTCCATTCCATGTTGTCATCTCGCCATTTCTAAGAAAATTTTCAGTGTTATCTGGATTTCATTATTGAGATGTTTAATTGTCATTCTTTTGTAAGTCTTTTCTCTGGAGCTTCTTTAAAATCTTTTAGTTGCTTTTGTATTTCGTAGCTTCAGTGGAATATACGGGAATGTATTTCTTTTTAATTTATCCTGTTTGTACTTTATGTATCTGTGGATTTGCCATTTCATTAGTCCTAGGCAATTTCCAGCCCTTGCTTCTTCATTCTAGTCACCTATTTCTATGTACTGAATTGACGTCTCATTGCCAATTAGATATATGTTATACTTTCTCATTTCATTCTCTGAATCTCTTAATTTCTTCATATTTTTCATTTCCTTGCTCAATATATTGCATTCTGGATAACCCCTTAAATTTATCTTCAGATTTATTCATTTTCTCTAATCAGCTCTTTAAACCATCCATTCAGTTTTTAATTTCAACACTTTTATATTTTATTCCTGAAAGTCCTTTCTCATATTTTCCTGAACATTTTTGGCAGTCTCTTGCTCTGGTATCAATGTTTATTTAGTTTTTTACTTTTTAAAAGCATTTTGTACTAAGTTATATACATTATATATAAAAATGTGTAGTTTGTTCTTTCGGTTGACTGTCACTCATGATTTTACTAGTTGTTTAGTAATTATTGTAAGCTTATATTATTCAAAATTCTATCCCTGGAAAACTTGAGGAGCTTTTAACTTTCTCCATAGAGGATTTGTATGTTAGATTCCATCAGAAGCTAGGAGTCATTATAGTCTAAGAGCCATGTTGTCCTACCTTCAGGACCTTGGCATGATGTGGGATTCTCAGATCAGTTTCTTAACTCACAAGTTCCAGGTAAGTGCATGCATGCTGGTGGCGGTGCTGGTGGTGATGGGATGGTAGTACAGAGGACTAGAACAAAACAATCTCTTGGAAAGAAGGGAATTCTCTTATGTAGTTACCTTGGCATTATCTCTTGTACTTGATTGATATTTTTTGTGGTGATTTTCTGGTGAGTACCAGAACCCTGATCACTGCAGAGCTAATATTGGCACTTACCTTTGGAGACACCCCATCTTATTGATCCCTGCTCAGTTGCTTGCTTACTGCTCCCTCCCTTGTCTCAACTGTTACATTTGTGTATCTGCATATG